>NC_142178.1:18107500-18242500 GCF_026936395.1 Plectropomus leopardus
ACACACACACACACACACACACACACACACACACACACACACACAGAGAGTTTATTGAGGTCACTGGCACTGACAGACTTGACTGTGGTTACTGTGTACCTGGTCTTTCTCCTTGAATTTCTCCACAGGACCAAACTGCAGCACACCCATATAGACCAACCTCTGCAGGTTCTCATGAAACGAGAAGATATATCTCCTGATAATAAAGCACACATAAACACTTCATTTAGTATAACATGTACAAGGAGACAGAGAGAGAGAGAGAGAGAGAGAGAGAGAGAGAGAGAGAGAGAGAGAGAGAGAGAGAGAGAGAGAGAGAATCACCGTTTAAAAAGCAGCTGTCGTCTCATTTTGGCAGGCAGCGCTCTGATGAGATGATGCTGTTTCACAGGGTCGTTTAGATATTCCTCCAGTCCGTCCACCTGTGGACACAAAAAACACTTAAGTGTTTTTTTTATGCACAACATGTGTCTTTATTTGTGTTTTACAAGTTGAGCTGTAAGAAACAGGACATCAACAAGATCTCACAAATGTCCACATGTACCAGTAATGAGACATCATGGCATCTACGCTCTGTTGGCAGCTTATCAGCTCCACCTAAAGTCAGGGCTCCCACACATTTTTACTGCGCTCATTCAAAGACTAGTTGTTTTTTTTGTCGATGTGAGTATCTTTATTTTATCAAATATGTATATTTGATTGGATCACCGGGTATTGTAGGTTTATTGCTGTCTGTAAATAAACTCACCTGTCAATGGCCAACTGTTACATCTTGACTGATATTTAGTGTAAGATGACATTCTGATGCTGTTTTACTGTATGGTTGTACTGCTGCAGCTTCCTACTGTTAGCTTTCTGTCAGTAGTAATTCTCACCAGCATAATTTAGAGATTAACCACACTGACATATATTATGCTCTTTATGCTTCACATCTCAATGTGAAAGCCTCAGTCAACTAGTGATGTTTCAATGGCCATGCAGTGAAGAAATAAGTTACTAGATCAGTGATTCTGGAGGTGTATTTCATGTTAAACACATCTGTGATTTTTCTGAACATTATAAACAACAGCCAGAAATAAAGGTAGATTCAAAATTTAAGTTAACAACACCACATTGCACAGAAGGATGGACTGCATTAATCCTTTTATACAAAACTCTGTTTTCTCACCTTATAATTGATCTGTATGACCTGAATGAAGATAGAGAGGGGCAGGCAGAGGAGCAGGTCGCCGACCATCGCCCAGCCACTGCCGAACTCCTTGCGCACACGGACAGGAGGCATAAACCTCCTCCACGACTCCTCGTCAGCATACACTATCAGAGACAGGCAGAAGATAAGAGAAATATACTGTAAATGTGGTTAGTTGGGAAACTGTTTATAGAACCTTCCCTGAAGGAGCAATCTCATCCCTATAATTAAACAACAACAATACGCATACCTATATTCACTAACAGCATGCAGAAATCATGCACGCATTTTGGCACAAACAAGTCAACTAATTAAGAAAAAAAACATGCACAGATGACACACACACGATGCTCTCTCACCTTTAAAGTCAGACTGAGAGTGGCCAGGCGTTGATTTATCCTTCAGCCCCTCCTCCTCTTCATCACCTGACGACGATGTCGCATCCAAGTTAGTCAAAGCAGAATCTGCAGTTTGAGGATCCGCAGAGTCTTTAGGATTAGTATTAGCACTGTTCAGGTCTGCTGGTGTTTGACTGGCCAGGTGAGAGTCGGGGCAGTTGTTTCGGAGCGGATGCCCGTACATCAGGTACCAGAGGAAGTTATGAACAAGACGGAGACGATGCATCTTGGGCTGGAAGCCAAAAGTCTTCCCCAATCCTCGAACTGTAAAGACAGAAATAGAGAAAGGACAAAGAGCGAAACAAGGAAAAGTGGACAAAGATTCAGAGAAGAACCAAGTCTGATCTTGAGGATATCAATACAGAGCATAAACTGTTACTTAAATAGAGCAGCAGGGGGCAAAGTTGCACAATCAGAAAGCATTTTTCCAACTGTGAATTCAAACTCAAGAGCGCTCTTTTTAACTGGCAACAGTTTGGTGTTATATCCCATTCTGCTGCTTTTCTAATATTCAGTGAAACTGAACCTGGTGTGGGCTTAAACTCGGTGGCGTCACTGCCCATTCTCCTCTTGTCCTTCCTTGGAAATATGCCAGTCATCTCCTCCCACTCTGTTCCTTGTTCTCTGGCTTTCTCTTCAGCAAGCTGCAGACTGAGAGACATTGGGGGAAGACCAAAGTGCCAGACGGAAAGACAAAAGATGTATAAAAACATACTGTAAGGTCACCAGATGTGTCAGAGCGATCTAATGAATTGAATCCAACAGTAAGTATTTGGTTTGTTCTCACCGTACAGCCGTGTAAGAGCTGGAGATTCTGAAGCGGACCTGTTCAATGACTCGGCTCACTATGTCATCGTTGGGCTGAACGGACGGATGAACGACCATCTCAACCTGCATGAACAAGAACATCAGAAAGAGAGAGAGAGGTAAGTAATAGTGTGGGGGTATCAAAAATTAACAAACATTTGTATCTTTATTTTCCAGTTTGTCCACTTGTTTTCCTTAAGCCTAAAAAAAACCCTATTTGATCAGTGTTTCTGGGTCTTCTGTTTCTCTGCGTCTCTTTGCAGCTGAGAAATGACTGCAGCAGATAGTAGCAGCACTTTTTCCCATGAAAAATCGGGAATGAAATCTTCCAACACACTGGACAAGTTTTGGTAGTAATATCCAAAATCAAGGAGAAATTTACAACACCAGCAACCAAGTTTACATGTGTTCCTGATATTGGCATGTAACTACATGTTGCAGTGTAGGCTACATAATGTGAACACTTGAAGTAATGTATCTGGAGAACCCCAGTAATGAGTCCTAAAATCCAGAATTCAGTTAGCGTTTCAGCACCTCTGGTTCCCTGTCTCAAAGTCAATGTTTTTTTTTTTAATGGATTTTTGGTTAAACTCCTGAAGTAACATCTATGGTTAACACAGGCTTAAGAGACTTTTATGTTTGCTCTCTACGGCATAAAATATGTCAGTAAAATAAGTCTGAGAACTTTGAAGCTTTTACGTGTCTTAAAAAAAGCAGCTGCTAACAAGTGGCTAAATGAGACTAAAGAGTATTATCACGCCACTTAGCACCAAACACGGCTTTACAGCCTTGTTGTGGGGGCAACGTTAAGTTGTGCGACTGTGGTTTAGTTAGTTTATAGCCAAATGTTAGCTTTTTACTTTTAGCCATTACATTTAGGCTTCAAAAATCCTGAAAGTGGTGTTAATTTATGAAGAAAAGATGTAAGTAACATAAGCGTTTGTTTGCCACAGAGTTTATTTTTTGCAGTGATTCTAAACCCAATGGAAAAATCCCATAGACCTTTTGACCACACATTATTTTGAAACTGCCAAAAGCATAATAGGTCCACTTCATAAATTTGAACAAGACTATATGGGGGCTTCCCTATAAAATATCAAACAGTTCATTATGTGTGGTAAGTAGTTTTATTTAAGCAGTGGATGAAATGAGGCTTGAAAACAAGCATCAGGGTGTGATGTGTGTCACTTACATTCTTGGTGATCCCATCCTGTACGACGGTGGTCCTGTAAAGCTTCAGTAAGCCTTCTCTGGACAGACTGTCGACGAGACGTAAAATAGTCTTCCTGCAACACTTTGAGCTGCTTCCGTCCTGCTTCTCCTCATCATTGATGATCTTTTGTAGCCTGGAGAAACACAGCGTGTTGACCTCATTGTTACCTCTCTTACTGTGCAATAAAATGCTTTGAAATTAATGAATGACATCCGTGACAAACTGACGGGAAAAGACCCTCAATGATTTTTAAGCTTTGGACCGCCTCTACGATCAGGTTCTTCCTCCTCAGCAGGCGGTATGTCTCATGAGACCTCTCCGAAGCCCTTTGCGATTTTTTACGAGGTGGGCCCTGAAAATGGTGGATTGTGTTACCTTCGATACTCATCTCGAATAGCTGGAAAAACACAGTGAAAAAAAAAACCCCTAAAACCAACTTCTTAGACTGACCTGCAGTTTGCAAACCTCTTCAACAACCACAATGTTGTTGTCCACTGGCTTACTGGCTGCATTGAATGACTCACTCTGAGGCAGAGTGCTCGCAGGATTTGAGTTTGAGTCCCCCTCCTGAACTCGAGCTTGTTCTGATAGAAGAGATTTTGGACAGAATAAAGGGTGGGAATCTCTAGGCATCTCACAATTGGATAATACAATACAATACAATACTGAGGGATATGATGTGATTATAAAATGAGCGTACTGTGGACAGCATGAGAGAAAACAAAATGCAAACTTACCTGCTCTGGTAGTGGACACACTGGTCATGGATTTACTGCAGGTTGGGGTTTCACCTGACGTAAGATCACAACAAATATTGCAAATTCAGCCAGTGAATTCTGCATGTCCTTACAATTTCTTCCAGTATTCACTATTTAAAACAAGCAAAATCTCACTGCATAATAGAGCTGCATGCAGTGAAAGGATTGTTAACTTTTGCTAACTGGGCAGAGGAAGCAGGAGGAGAGCGGCTAATAGAGGTGGTCCTTATGCGCTATATTGAATGGCAGCAACTGTTGATTGACTCTGATAATCTGTTAAGAATCTGAAGAAATATCACAACTATTACTGCATTTTGACTCCCCCCTTCCCCCAATTTTATTGCAAAAGAAATCCACGTATAAACACTGCAACATGCATCCCAATGTCTTACAAAAGCTGCCATGAAATCAGCCATTTCAGGCTGCAACAGTGACAAAACAGCCAGCGAAATTCTGGGGGACAGCCTATTAAACCAATACAGTTGCACGCACACAGTCCGTTGAACACTATATGGCACTGTCCAGTGGCCCAACACTAGTTAAGAATGTTCATTTTGGTTATTTTCAAACATGAGAAGATATGGAAAAAAATGTAAAACTACAAAAATGTTATCTTTTAACCTTACTCCCATTATACTTTTTTTGTAAATGAAAAACTTAACAAAAATCACATCTACTTGACCTGGATACACACGATCCCTATGAGCAGTTTCCGCTGTATTTTAGTTATCAAATGTCACAGTTGGGATGTGAATTTTAGCTTCTTTTTTTTGGCTGTTTTAAGTAATGTCTGTTGTGAAATGTGCAAAGTTTTAATAAGTACTCACTTTTTGCTGGTGTGGGTTGTACGACGGGGACATCAGGCTGTATCTGATTAGTTTCCACACAGCTTTTCTTCCTTGCTGTTATTCTTTTTACTCCATCTTCTGCATCTACTTTTCCATCACCACACGTCTGCCCAGCCTTCTCTGCATCTTTGTTTCCTCCTCCACCTGCTTTCCGAACCTTTGTTGCTGCAGGAGTTGTGGTGTTTTCTTTGGCTGTCTGTGTTGAGGTTGATGGTGTTGTGATGTCTGCATCTGATGTCTGAGGTGCAGAGGAGAAAAGAATCTTCTGCCGTTCCTGCTCCTTAGCAAACAGCTGGAGCTGATCACTCACACCAACGCACCTGAGCAGAGACGCAAGCAGAGTTATGGGATTTGTTATGATAAGGTATTTTAGTAAGAATTTAGAAAGCTACACTTGTTTAAAAATACATACTTATGGCTTATATATTTTGTAGTCCTCTGTCGCCCCTCGTCCTCCATAAATCCCTGCAGGGTGGAAGACATCACGCATATTAAACTATTGGACAGAAAAATAGAAAATACCTTTCCAAAGCAACATAATATGCTATAAAATGACCATGAATCTAGATATCTTTATATATTTTAATCATCCAAATTTGGCTGAGTGGTTGATAAAATATTTTTTCTGTCCAGTGATTAACTCAGAATATATATTTATTTTGTATTACTCGGAAAGAACATCTGGTTAGTCAGTATGTTAGCATCAGCAGCCTTAATGAAGATTAAAATGTTACTGGTGCATGTGTGTTGACCAAACTTCACCACAAAAAAACAACAATACAATTTTCCACAAAAAAAAAAAAACATATCCATATCCATATCATATCATCATCATCTCTGGTCATCACAGCCTTTCAAAGAGGAAATGTTTTCTTTGTTGTTGCTGACCTCTGCTGGAGGTTATGTGGGTGGGAGGCCAAAACATATCCGACAATTGAGAATGTTCTGCTGAGGTAACTGCATTCACAACACAACATCCCATTATGTAAGACAATTTTCCAAACTCTCTAATTGCACATTAATGATTCAAACAGACTTCACTGGATTAAATTTAATTGCATTTTCAAACAGGATTTGAAAGGAAGAGGTAATACTAGGGATGCATCGTCTTAAAATTCAACAACTGGATTTCTTCAAGGTAACATCTGAACACGTCGTTATAAAATTATTATGTACCTTATATTAATACTCATTTTTACAAAACAGTTTGTATGGCCAATAAATCTGTGCATTCCTAAGTAATAACTACAAAAAAAGTATTTTTGGTCGGGAGGAAATTTATGTTGCTGGCAAAACAAATGTCTCTATTTGGGAAATGTTGAATCTAGAGTGTAAGTCTTACCTTTATTGCGCCATCCCTCTCAAGCCTTCGGCAAAGCATACGTGCCTCCAGCTTACCGACGTTCATCCTGGATGCGATACCACGCTGAGGGATTCCCTTTGTGCCAGCAGATAACACTGCATAACGACAAAAAGACACAGGCAAAAAAAAAAAAATGTAAGTGAGAAAATCTCCTATCAGGTAGTTAGAGTGCAGTCAACAACTTCTCAGACTTTTTTTTGTCGTCTGTGTCCTCCAAATCACTGGATCTAAACAGCAGGAATATATATATAAACAAAAACATCAGACTTTACAGAATTCACTAAGACACTTCACACACTG
Organism: Plectropomus leopardus; assembly: GCF_026936395.1. Lineage (NCBI taxonomy): Eukaryota > Metazoa > Chordata > Actinopteri > Perciformes > Serranidae > Plectropomus > Plectropomus leopardus. The sequence continues at coordinate 18,114,377 of NC_142178.1, forward strand.
TAGGATAAAAACAGGCAGTAAACTCTTTAATAAAGACTGAGAAAGGAGCTCTCTGGACTGCAGTGGAGTGCTACGAACTCATTTCAATATCTTTATACAAAAACAGCAGAATGTATCCATGTTATTAACCTGACACACAAAATCTATGAAATCTGTTTGGACAGTGATGAAACGTACCAAGATGATAGGCTTGTGTAAGGACATCGGTCTCCATGATTCGCCCCTCCGGAGGGAGAGCTCTTCCTCTCGCTCCAGTGTCATCTTCATCGTCATCATCGTCATCGTCATCATCCTCAGTGACACCTTTCTTTGTGTACGGCTTTAATAGTTTCAGACAGCGCACCATCACTTTCTTTCCTGGAGGACAAAGTGAAACGATGAAGTGCAGCTGTTGGGCGTGCGACTAATACAGAGTTGAATATCTTCACCACAACATTAAAACATACAGCAGCTAAATGTGATTTTTGCAATGACAAAAACATCTTTTGAATACGTCACTTAATATCTGTTTTAAGAAGCTTTTAGCCACTTTGTGGAATTTGGACTGTGAGTTGAAAGCTCTGGAGAAAGCTAGGAAGTGGTCATTGAAATAATACTTTTTTTTGTCAAGATACTATTTTCATGTCAATTCATGTCATGTCATGTTATGTTATGTCATGTCAAATTTTCAACAGTTCATTGGACAAAACAAACTATTCAAAGATGCAATATTGGGCTCTGTGAAATTGTGAAAGGCAATATGGACAATTTCATAGTCTGTTTTTAAACAATTAATCAAGAAAACAATGAGCAGAGTAATCAGTAATAAAAAAAAAAAAGCGTCCATGTTTATGTTCAAGTAAATTATAACATGATAATAAGATGATGAATTTTATAAATAATCACTTTTGTTTTTGGTATTTTACCAAATTTTCTGACTAAAATATTAACAAACTTTTTAAAAATAGTTTTAATATACTCTTTATTTAAGATGTTCGGTCAGTAGCTTCATTTAGCAATTGAGATGAAACATTAGAGCTAAACTAATACATCAAATTATTTAAGCAGCAGGAACTTGGTAAATGTAAAACAAAAAATGCTTACTATAACAATCACTAATACTGTTAATAAAACCAGAAAATAAATGCATTGTTATATATCATTTCAATTAAATTCTGATACTGTAATGACATACTGTTCTAATACCATATTGTTATTTGGACATATCATATTTATGTGTGTAATGTACACATTTACTTTCATGTTGTGTATATATGTGCTGAAACTTACGTGGCACATTACCTTTTTTGTTGATGCAGGGACCGGCGTCAGGATCCAAGTCCTCCAGAGGAAACTGGCAAAACTCAACCAGCTTGGCAGATCTCATGTATTGAAAAACCCGTTTTCCAGTACCGTCATCCACATTCTGCAAGAAAACCCACATTGAAAACAACAAACGGGTAGACAAACACTGATGAACACTCACAGAGAGATACTCACAAGGTGGTCTCTGATTGTGGCCAAAGTGGCAAACTGACCAGGTGACTGCTGGAGGAGGTTGGACACGTACTCCATCAATATGTCATACTTAGTCCTCCTGAGAGAGCAGGACAGGTTAAAGAGGAGTTTCTCCAACAGAGAGACAAAGACAGAGAGTGACAGAGGCTACAGACTAAAGATGCTCCTGCATCTTTAGATTTGTAAAATCACAAACATTGTCTGTGTTCCTCAAAAAATAAATAGAAATAATATCCTAAAAATATAAAAAGATTATGCTGAGTGGAGTAGCATGTTTATGATAGAGAAAAGACACCTTAAACTGAAAACTTAACTAAAAGTTGTCGTCAGCATTTTCACACAGTGCTAACTGGATATTTATTATGTTCACCAACTCTGTATATCAAAAATACTTTAATGATGCCTTGAGGGAATTGGGATAAGTATAGGATAGTATAGCACAGTACAGTACAGTACAGTACAGTACAGTATAGTATAGTATAGTATAGTATAGAGGTAGAACCAGGGCATTGTTTTGCCAGTCACTTGTAAGTGTCAAGTCTTTTTAGACTCAAGTCCTAAACTTTGAGTGTCCGGTTCTAAACAAGTCAAAATTAACTTTTCATGAAATGTAGTGCCATTTCAACAATAGAGTAATAATATGTTCTTTAAAAAAAAAAAAAAAAGATGGGTGCTTTTTAACATTTGTATTTTTTGTTAAAACAAGTTTGCTGGAAGTTTTTGCATCTCTGTTTTTACAACCTGCATTTTTTCCATACTGCAGGTTGTTTTTTTATGCAAACAAAAACATCTTTGGTATAATTTATTTTTCCTGTAACATCATGTTATTTCTTAATGTTTCTTTCCTGCAACTTTACTGGATGCTGATGGACTGGTTCAAACAAAAGTGGATCTGCAGAACTAAATGTGGACTTGCTGGGAATATTAGTTGCCTCAGGAAATGAAGAGACAGGAATTGATTTGTAGCACATTAATCTTTGGGCTTGAGGAAAGGTATCAAGTATTTACTCTATAAAAGGCTCAAATCCTAGTGAAATCTCACATCACTGTTGTTAAACTCCTAGTCAAGTTACGAGCTACTTTTAAGTCTAAAGTCATCATATTTGTGACTGGAGTCTTATTCAAGTCTACATCATGTGACTTGAATCCGCACCTTTAAAGTATATGTGTAGTGTATAGTATGTATAGCATGTAAGCTTGCTGACATCTTCTTATCAACTCTAAACACGAAGTACAGCTTAAGATGATGCTATTAGTTTTGCAGGCACTTAGTCATAAACCAAAGTATTAGGTAATTTTAAGTTTTGACTTGATGGCAGTAAATTAAGAGTTAAGGGATCAACAAAGTCAGAATAAAATACGTCCTCTGGACACTATAGATCTGAACCAAATTTCATGGCTATCCATTCTATAGTTTTGAGATACCCGTATGTCACTGAAAACCACAAATGTCAACCCCATGGTGGAAAAGTCTAGGAATCATCATTAGGCTTCATCCTGTGGGAACCATAATGCAAACCATCTAATATCTGTTGAGGTGTTGCAGTCTGGATCAAGGTTGTGGAGTGACAGACAGATCACACACAGACCTGTTTACATGGAAGCGATTGAGCATCAGGAGAATTGAGTGTTGCTGTTGTCCTGACTTCATTCGCATGCAATGGGACTGCATGCTGACGAGTCCATGTCTGACAAGAGCCTTCCTCATGTAGTGCAACTTTCGGGCATCGGTCCTGTTACAGCACAGCAATGACTGTCACACAGTGAACATCTTAAGTGCAGCTTGTGACACAGTTAACACAGAGCAGCAACAGGACTGTGCTAAATGAACATGTATGCATACTTGAAAGAGCTGCCATGCAGATCTCTTTGTAGCTCTCCTTGCCATCGCGCTCGGCCCACTCGTTCCAACACACAGTAAGAGTCGTCATTCAGTTTCAAATCAGGGTCACTCTCAATACCAATCAGGGTTCTGAATCGCAGCACCTGAGATGCCACGACAACAAGCTTTCGGCCATACCTGAACAGATTCGGGTAAAGAAGGGGGAAAATTATACAAATGTAGAGCTGCACTAAAATCTTCTAAAATAAAGTCGAATCACTTTTGTGATTCAAGCACAAATATTCGTTTTAGTTTTGAAGTGAAAAACACAGCAAATATGTGTTGAATAAATAGTATCAAACAGACTTTACGCACCTTTCAAGAGCCTCCTGCAGGTTGAGTAATGGAGTGAGGGTCTTGGAGCGGACACGTTCAGTGATGTCTTTCCTCTCTTTGAAGAACACACATGAGCCTTGTATACCATTCTTGTTTTCTAGAATAATATGCACCGGGTAGATGTCTTTCCGTGTGTCAGTAAACTTCTGTGTTTTTTCAATGCCCGTGTCTGGGTCGATATCTTTAAATCTGAAAACACAGACATGCACAGACACTTAAAATCTACACCACGGCATCAAAACTCTAAAATAAGAGACACGTGTGTTGGAAGTTCCTTTATTTCTTATGTTGCAATTTGGAACATAAGAAATACTCGACAAAGTCCTCATTGACTCTCCTTAACTTGAACTCTCAAATCAAGAAAAGGTGCAATTCAAGAGCAGCACACACTGCAAAATCAAAACTTTTATTGAGGTATGTTTTATTGCAGGTTCGTTTATCAGACTGCAATAATTTTAGCTGAATGATCCTTGTACATGCCTTTTATTAACGCGTAGAGCCCCTTAGTGGTTAGGGTTACGGGTTTAACAGGGTCTTCGACATCACATTTTTGTATGCATACACACTTTCACAGCTACTTCACGATAAGCAGCGGGATGGACGCACCTGTCAAACAGCACAACATCTTCTCTCTCCTTCGGGAGTTCATAGACTCTCAGCTCTGTGTTGTTGATAATTGACCTCCAGATGAGCTCCTTGGTGCAGTCGTCGAGCTTGAGGGGAAACTTGGGCTTTCTACTTTCTAGTCGTATCCACAGAGAGGGAATAGTTATTCCGTCCAGTCCCTCCAAAGCCACTTCATCCGCGACTATACTCAGCGGATCCATATCATGTCTCAAACTGGGCTAACGCTCCCAGCTAGCTCACATGCTAACTTAACAACAACCGGCTAACCTAGTAAATAGTGTGTGGTTGTTCCGGGTCATGAATTTACCGAATACAAAAAAATGTTGTTCGCGTACTAAAGCTCTTTGGGATAAGATAAAGGTATTACTTGACCAATTGAGGAAATTAAGACAAACTTGTTGACAAAATGCTTTCTCCAAATATGTTTTTGCAACTAGCGTGTCCTGTATACGTGCTTACGTCATATCTCTACTTTGACCTCACGGCGTGGTTACGTTTATTCACCAAAAAAACCACAAGGTGGAGTCCCGGTACAGTTTCTGAATTAAATTCGTATATTAAACCTTTGAAATCTGAGCAAATTTGCCTGTTTTCTTTCAAAACCATGGGAGTAGGGCAATGACCAACGAAAAAGGAAATTAGTAAGAAATTACTTAAACAAAAAACAAACAAAAAAAAAACCCAAAACAAAGTATTTAAAAATGCAAACGACTAGAAATGTGCTTTTACAACGTGATAATAATTCTGGAAAATAATTTCAAGTATGTAATTACAGTAAATTTAACTATTACTTTTTCCCTAGACATTTTCTGTTGAATTTTTTCATCTTTTCCATCTTCTGTTTAAAAATACTTTTCTAAATCTAATAATTTCTTGGAATTTGTGAAACATTTCTTACCAATTGGCTCATAATTTCCATGTTTTTGAATGAAATTGCACTAATTTGCTCAGGGTTCAAAGGTTTAAATACTTTTAATTGGATCTATGCAGATTTAATGTAGTAAATGTTTGGGATCAACATTTGTTTGTTTGTTTTGTATTTAAACAGTATTTTTTCTTTTTGTTTGCTTGTTTGTTTAGTTTAGTTAAGTTTAATTTAGTTTAGTTAAGTTTTGTTTCTGATGTTTTGTTATTGTTTGGGCTCCCTCTCACAAGATTTAGTTAGCTTTTTTTGGGTGTCCCTTTCACATGTTTATTCTATTGTATTTTATTTTGAGTCACCATTTTTTTGACGTGAATAAAATGATGATAATGATGATAATAAAAGGCGCCTAAAGCAGCATAAGAAAAGTGACTTCAGTCCAGATTTCAAAGGGTTAAAATAGATCATTTTGTTGGTTTGAATAAACATGGAAGTATTGAAAGTAAAGTAAATACTCAGCTAAAAGGCAAAAGTAAAAACATATAAACCTATTGTTAAATGACATTCAGATCTACATCTTTAAGTATGCATCCTGGCCAGTGGTAGAAAGTACTAATATCCCTTACTTAAGTAAAAGTAGTAATACTACAATTTCAAAATAGTTCAAGTAACTATGAGTCCTGCCTTCAAAATTTGACTTAACTAAAAGTATAGAAGTATTAACAGCAAAATGTGCTGGAAAAGTTTGTTTTCTGCTGCCCTTTGCATGTGGAATGGCACAAATGATTGTTTAGTAACCTAAAAAACAAATATAAACGAAATATAAACATATTTCGAACATATGGATGATGCAGATTAAGGTGGTACAAAACGTTTAGATCAGCTCATTATCTGGAGAAAGCTTGCGAGATGAGAAAATAAGCTCTCTGTCTCAAGATAAACCGTAGATTTGTAAAATAATTTTTTCCCAGATCAATTTAAAAGAATAAAAAGAATATTGGTTATTTGTAACACCTGTGTTATTCCAACAACGAAAAGTCAAAATGTCTGCTGAGATCTATGGTGTTTTAAACCGTCTTAATTTACAGCAAACAGAGAGGGTTAAAAGACGGGCAGTATTATATGTATGAGTGAGTATGTGAATAAGGAAAATTAGGTGAACACATGAAATTGAGCCTTAATAATAAAAGAGAGTGAAGATTTATTCAACATCTTTATTATGAAGTACCTTTTTAAAAGAAATGTACAAGTGGAACCAGCACAGTGACATCTTGGCGTTTACCTTTGAAAAACAGAAACACCATGGACGTGGTGCGGGTCTGAAGACACATATGAAATGATAATGTACATATTTACAGCAGAGGATCTATCAGAACAGAAGTGAGCAAGCATGACTGCAGCTAAAAATACAACGGGACTGACTTAAAATAAAATCTTACATTAAAAGCATGGATTGGTTCAATAAAGATATTTCCAAAGATAACATGATAAAGGCACTGTGTTTCACACAAATTGACAACACAACAGACGCAAGTTGTTTGTTTTGTCCATTGAATCACAATCACAAGAAACAACTCATTCAACTGTCCCTGGGCGATCTTTCTAACAAAACAGATAAAATATGTCAGAGGGCCGTAGCAGTTCGCACATAACATTAAAACAAAATAGATAATTCAACTCATCAGGAAAACATTCCTTATAAAGAACATGCTTGGTGATTATTAAAATTACATTTTTTTTAATAAACAAATACATATCTAAATTTAAAATTTCATACTGAAGGCATAATGGGTTGAAGTGAGGACAAATGTTTCAGGATCCTATGTTTCCCTTGCTGGGCAGAAACCCAGGACAAATTGTATTTGACATTCCTGCGAAACATACGGAAGGACCTCTTTTTTGATGAACACATTCAATTAACTACCAGCATAGATAACACACAACAGTCAGGCCAACAGCTTGAGATCAATACTGAAGACAGACTTGATGACAGGAGCAATGAAGGGATTCCCATAGTGGGTAAAAAGGTAAAAAAGTCAAATTACATTCAGCTTACATAGCTGGTGTGTGGTCAGTGCACTGTCTGCACGCTGCTTTATGATATTCTGGCCTCAAGGCCTTACTGCAGTACTGTACTGTTGATATGAAGTCTGAAGGAATAGTTTGACATTTGGGAAAATATGCTCATTTCACACTGATTTACACTGATACAACTCTGATGTTTGAAGTGACAGCCAGTTAGCTTAGCATAAAGACTGGAAACAGAGCCAAACAGCTAGCCTGGTTCTGTCCAAAAGGAACAAATCCCACAAACCAGCACCTTGAAGGCTCAACTTTCACATTTAGTGTGTTTTATAGCTGAAAGTTAAATCAGCTTCTTAGAAAATTTCAAGGCTTGACAATAAGGTTACGTGATTGATTGGGTCAGGTCAAATTCCACGTCAGATCAGGAAATCTAGCATCTCGCTCGCCCGATTGGGTAGTGTAAAATAATAAATGAAACACTTTGTTTTGTCTGGAGCTGATGGTGGAAGTAGACAAGAAGTGAGTCTTCTCACTTACTTTTTGTCTCTGTTGAGAGTTACACATGCCCAGTACCAATCAGGCACCTGCGCAAAAATAGCAAGGTAAAGACAAAGTTTTTGACCTCAAGCGCAAGCGAGCGTTTCAATTTTCCTGTAAACAGAAGTTTGAGTAGCATTAGAGGATGTGAGTAAAACTAAAACCTATTATGTATTGCACACTTATCCCTAAATTTGAGAGCAACGCCGATTTAACAGGGCCATTTTTCTTGACAATTAACTTACATTTTTGTTATCTGATAACTGCAAATATATTTAAAAAATATGTAAGGGCAAGTAAAAGTGGCTTTGGGTGAGTAGATTTCTGATCTATGACTAGGCAAGCGAAAATAAAAACATTAACGCGGAACCCTAAATTGACAAAAAAACCCCAACTTTTTGGTTATTAACTATTTTTCAAACAGAAATGGCAAATATTCTCCAGTTCCAGTTTCTGAATTGTGCAGACATTGCTGCTTTTTTAAAATTATTTTTAAAGTAAAGCAAATATCTGCCTTTTTAACTGCTGTTTGGACAATGCAAGCAATTTATAGAAATCTCAGATTATAATTTATATACCAATAAATTAGTTGTGTTAATTGGCAGATTAATAAATAGAAATAAACCGTCGTTGCAGCTTTAGTTTGTTTAGTCTGTATAAAAAGGCAGGCTAACACTTTCTCTTTTCTTTATGCTAAGCTTAGATAACCACGTGCTGGCTGCAGCTTTATATTTACTGTAAAGACATAAGAAATGCATCAATGTTGTCACCTAACTTTTGGCAAAGATAGGAAACAATTCCCAAAATGTCATACTATTCTCTGAAGGTAAACTGCAGATTTTGAACTCAGTGTTAAGCTACAATGTATAGAGTTTGGGAATCTGCAAGAGGAAGAAGATTCCCTTCTGCTTGTGATGAAAAAAAGTACATTTCATGCTTGTGGACTCGGACAGCACAGACACACGCGTGTAGGCATACGGGACGCACGATATGCTCTTTGGCTGAGTTCAGGCGTACATGACACAGGCTTTCACGCTCACCAACGCGCTTCAGAATAAGCATTGTAGATAGTAATAATGGCACTGGCCGGGCAGGCAGGCACCTAGACTGAGTTCTCAGTGTAGCAGAAAAATATGACGTTACGTGAGGTGTGACCTGTTAAAAACAACAGATACTGTGGTCAAAGACCTTTAGTGTGCACTGCGCCTTTTCATGATCATTTCTGAGGATGGGGGGGAAAAAAAAAAGCCTGTAATTACAATGCATGGCGCAGAATAACAGAACTACACACTCAAAGGTAAACAGTACAGAACTGAGGTGCAGGGATGCATTATGGGAGGAGGGGGAGACAAACAAAAAGGCTGCCCTGAAATGACTAATGAACTAGCTTCAAAACATACACAATAATACGACATTAAGTTGAGATATAACGAAATTAGGCTGCATTAATAAGTAATAGTACCTGCCTTGTACATACACAATTCAAATAAAATGAAACAAGTAGCTAGGATACTTGTCTTATCAAAAATATGTAGCTTTGGTAAACAAGTTATGTAGAGAACTGTCTTCTGAACATGTTGATGTGAGAGATCACTACATGACATCTAGGAATCAACGGGTGAGAAAGTTTCTGTTTTGAGGCTATGAAGTCAACGAGAGGAGAAGCAGGCTAAAGTTCCACTCCCCCAAATCCTCTGTCCTCTCCCCTTGTCACCAGCTGATGAGGAACAGAGACAGCAAAAGGCAGCGAGACTCCCGAATGGAACAAAACTGCTTTCTTTAATGTCCCGAGCACCGATTGAAGAGTTTCCGTGGTAATGTAGCAGCATCGTAATGGTCTGCGGAGGACAGACTCCTCCAGAGCAGAAGTGGAAGACTACTTTGTCCTCTCTCCTTCCAGCAGTCCCCCCTCACCCTTTTCCATCCATCGCAGTGGAAGTGGAAGACTGGTCAGACATCAGATTTTAACAGCGCTCCTCGAATATCCACAGTGGAGACAAGACAGGTGAAATAATTTATGTTCCTTTCCTCCGCGCTGGCCAAGCTTCTTCGCTTTATGTGGGTTTGATCCTGGCATGACGCCGACATCCAGGTAGTCCATAAAAACAACCACCTCCGTAATACTCGACCTTCTGCCATGCAGCGCAACCTCCCTTCTGTCACACATCGCTCCTTCCATCTTTCCACTTTCTTTTGTTCGTTTTCCCGCAGCTGAATTTCTATCCAACCCCAATGTTCTCTTCCTCCTTGTTCAAATGATCTTTTTTTCCCCCCAATTCTGTGTCGTCTTCCTGTTCCCAAATTTCAGTCAACCTTCTCCACCTTCCCGATGATCTTCTCCTCAAAGATGGGCAAGATGGCGTCATCGTCACGAACCTCTTCGAACACTACACCACAGTCAAACTCGTCGCTCACTTTCTTAAAGTAGAACCTGTACACACCAAAAAAAAACCCAAAACCCAAAAACAGACATGCTGGATTACTTAATCAAAGACAGAAAAAGGTTTCTTTAAAAATGGGACTTTCTCACTCATATATTTTAAGCACATGCATCAGATGCTCTCACCTGTAATGGCCCTTTTTGGTAAGCAGCTCCTTGAACTGGCCCAAAGTCACCACGCGGCCTTTAACCGATGTTCGGTATGGGATTGGTTCTCCACAAAAGTAGTAAGCGACCGTCATGTTCTCACACGCTTGGCGCTTACCGGACTTGTGCCTTCCAGAGAGTAAGATTTGCGTCATGACACTTCAATAGGAACACATGTAAACACAGACACAAGCCAAAGTGTGATTCTGGTTACACAAAAAAGATGACTTGACACCTACCTCTGCTTGGCCTGCTGTAGTGCGTTCCTCCTTCTCTCCTCCTCCAGTCTCCTCCTAGCCTCCTCTAGCTGGGTGAGGGGGTTGGGAGCTGGGTTTGGAGGCATAGCTGGGTCCTGGATGAAAGGGTGCGAGGGCTGGACCTGGGTGGACGACGAGCAGGGGATGGCGGGGGACACTGAGGAGGGGTTGTTCCGCAGCTGGGCAGAGACCCAGGGGTGCACGGCTCCGGGCCGCTCCACTGATGTAGGACGCGGTGACTCGCTGCTGGTTCCCGTCCTCCTGGAGCTACTGGTACTGCCGCTGGGGAGGAAAAAAAACAGAGAGGGAGACAAGATGAATGTCAAAGGACTGAAAATACACAAATTAGATTGTTGTTACCATTGAGACTGATGGCCAATTTACAGCTCTACAACAGTCAAATAACCAAAGTGGGACTAACATGATTCCAATCAGTCCTCCTTCCTGATGGAAATGTAACTAGTAAAATGGTAGAAACAGCAAGGTGCAGTAAGAATATCTACATGGAGAAAATGATTTTATGAGCAGCCTCATGTGAAGGTGTGGTGTAAGTGTGTGTAGAGTTTCTAGAGGAGACTGCATTCTGGTCTGAAAACATTTAAAATACAACATTTTATTTGTTATAATTGATATTTTTAGATTTACTATGGATGTGCGGTGCGGTTGGAGGTCACAATAAACCTAGAGAAAATTATCATCTCACTCATGATACACGTATAGCTTCTTTCAAGTTCATTGCTTTGGGTTTCCGGCCTGCAACCTGACTGTTGTGGTTTTCACTCTCAGCGCTCTTAATGTTCCAGTGAAGGGGAAGTTATGGCATCTTTAGCTCCTGCACTGTGACATACCACTTTCAGCAGTGTGCAGTTACAAAAGAAAAATAAATGAAATTCTTCGCACTTGACTGAAAACATATAAAGTGGGCGGGCAGAGTTTACCCCGCTTTTTTTTTTGTTTGTTTTTTACCAGATTACACAGGAAGAGAAAAGATGGTGATTTATTTTTACAAAGATTTCACTGATAAACATTTATGTATTTGACATATAACAAGAGATAATAAACCGGAGATCAATAAACACAGGACTTAAACTGAGTGAATGTATTTTTCATTTCATTGTGTCTTTAAAGCACTATTTTCTTGGCAAAAGTCTCTAAAAAATCTGTAAAAAAATCCACTGTGCACTACCTGTCCAGAACCAAACAGCAGACAGTGAAAGTTGGCATCTAGCTAGTAAACACTGTGGAACATTAAGTAGCTAAAGAGACAGATATTTGGGAGGTGCCACCAAGTGCAACAAAATATCACTGATGTCAATTTTACGTTACATAATTTTTATAGATTTATTGATCTAGTGAAGCCTTTATCGTTCTGCATGTTAACTGCTACCGATAGTGTGATACAAGCTTTCATAATCTTAGACTTTAAGCCTGGTACAGCAGTTTGGACTGGCCAATCATCACAACCATAATAAAACATTTCAAATGTTTTAGCAAGTAAAAGCATCTCAAGGTATAAATCATGAGTAATACATGTAATATTACTCACCCATGTGAGGTCTTTCTTTGTCTGTCTCCCTCCATCATCCACTGTAGGATCTTCTGGTTTCTCTCCAGATCCTCCAGTGGTACCTGGCCCTCCACGCCACGCCCACTCTCATCCCCTTTGCCTGACGTCTCTGATGTCTTCTTACACCCTCGCCGTGATAGCGTGCTACCTTTACTACTGCAGAGAAACACAAAGAAAACACACGCTAATCAGCAGAGGTCATCTGAACAAAAGGCAGCACATACAGTTTGCCGTGCACTGCGCGAACGTCACACACATTCACCCAACCGGCCTACCTGTAACCCATGCCCTCAAGTGTGCTGGCTCCAGCCCCGTCGGCGTAGTTACGACTTCTCCCTGCGTACTGGTTGGCCGGGTCTCCGTTCCACATGAAGTTGGCCTGAGACCTAGAGCCCACCTCCTCCTGCCCTTCTCTTCCTCTGTGGTGATACAGCTGCTTGTGGTGATGCATACCTGAGACAGACGTCACACAGCGAGACTAATTAGAGCCTTCAATACATCATACACACAAAAACACACTCCATTTGAAAAATGCCCAAACAGAATTTGAATGGTAAATGGACTGCAATTGTATAGCGTCTAGTCTTCTAACCACTCAAGGCGCTTTTAGACCACACTTCACACATGCATTCACACACTGGTTGCCAAGGTTACTGTACAAGGTGCTACCTGCTACTCAGTTTTACCATCCACACACACACACACTCACACACCGCTGGCACAGCCGCGTATTAATAGGAAACAGTGCCCTAGATTTAGGACTATTTAAATTATATTCTGTCACATAATATAAAAGCCAATCTTTCCAGCTATGGCTCGCCATTTTTTAAAAATACTAATAAGAGGGGACTTTTTCACTAAATGCTGGTGATAGTCAATCATTTCCTCACAGTCAATAAATCCCACAAAAAGACCAAAACCTACAATAAATTGATATCAGAGAAACATGTCCTGCTGTTGTTAACATTCACTACTGCACCAAATATGTATTAATCCATTGCTGGAAACAGTCCCCAACAAGCACAAGTCCTCTTGTTTGACTAACACTTGCCAAAATTTAGTGTCCAGCAGTTTTAGGAGCTCAGCTGTAATGAGACTTAAAAAAATGGTGTATTTGTCATCTGTTTTTAAGAAGATTTTTTAAATCTTCAAAAGAAACCAATGGCCTTGGGATTAAATACCACAGGCAGGCAATGGATAGGGGTTGACAGATTAGTGGCCTGGTCAATTATCAGAGCCAATATTTGGCATTTTGCCGATTATCTTGGCATTTTATTTGAACAAGGACAGATAAAATTAATAAATAAAAAAGTGTGTATTACACTCAACCAACACCAGGCAAGGCAGTCTGCAATGCATGCAAATAAAGTGTCAACATGGTAGGAACTTATAACCTGTAAAACCTCAGGGAGCTGTGTTTATTCATTTTTCATAAAAATTATCAAAAATTATCACATTAGTTTATAAAAATAAAGTTTCAGGGAACTATATACTATAACTATAACTTTCTATATATGATGTTGAAAGAGTTTTTGATTAAACAAGGCATTAAACAAAGTTTTGTGTTGGGTTATATGGGTTATCAGTCTTATTAAGTACTAATAATTGGTATCGGTATTGGCCTTGAAAAAACAATATTGGTTGACCTTAGTAACAGAAGTCAGAAAATAAGATAAAGATGGAGGAATAATGCATTATTGGTTTGAGTGTTTTCATGGGATAACATCACAATAAGAAAAATATTGATACTTTGTGACAGCTGCACAATCACGGAAGATTATGTGGTATCATCTGACGAGATACGGCGAGATATCAGAACGAGTTACGATGCAAAAGACGGGATGTGCCACGCTGTAGATCAAATCTTTGGAAAAATCATTTGCAGCAGGTTGGTTTACACAGAAAATAACACCCTTTTTGCGAGTTCTTCTTCCCCTCCACAGGCTCTTACCTTTGACCCCTGCAGGAGGAAGACTGTGACCTCCCCCTCGGTGTGGGGGGTAGTGAGGCGGTCCAATCCCCCCGTCAGGTGAACGTGATGATTTGGGAGGAGTGTGTCGACCCCCTCCTCCTAAGGTGCTGTTGGTTGCCCCTGGCGATTGGCAGCCTGGCGTTTTCATCACGCGCTGTACGTGCTCATCCAAAATAGATTCCGGGTCGTCGTCATGGGAATCCTCCATGGCAACCAGGCCACCGTAAGTGGCGACTGTTGCCGTGTTAGCAGTGGTCTCTGAATAGCGGGCGCCGTAAAGAGGTGGAAACGATGAGGGGAGGGGGAGTGGTATGCTATGAGAAGACATGGAGGTTGTCACGGAGATATCAGCATCATCACCCTCTTCTTCCTGTTGGGAGAAGAAGAAAAATATTAAATCCCTCACTAGACATTGAATAGATACACACATCGACAAGGATCGCACTGCATTAAATTAGATAAGTGCCCTTATTAAACTTGTATGTGCAAGTAAATTTCAGAAATATAATGTAAAATTTATTTGATAATGATGTTGTCATTTTAACTTTTGTTTTACTGCACAGTTCAGAGCATGAGCAATGGTGGCATCTCAGGACGTGCGGTGTCAAGTAGACCAAACTGGCTCAAACAAATCAAGTCAGGCAGCAACTTTTTTGCTGCTTGATACAAAAGGAAAAGTCATTATTTTCTCGTTTTCCATGACTAATGTTACTGGCCAAACCTTCCCATTTAAGACAGGTTTCGTGTGCATGTGATGTGGTCTGGAGGCGTTTTGTTATAGGAAATGTGACTCTCTTGCACATGTGTGAAAAAGTCCAGAAACTGGGGTGGCAAGTGCCACAGACACAGTGAAGCGCATGCTTTTTCATAGCTAGAGTACTCAGCAAAAAAAGCCTCGATAAGCATCTGTTTAATGCAACATTATCACAACATTTCCCAGCCAATCTCTATTGAACTGCAAGAGCTAGTTTCCTATGAGCCAGGCTAAAGGTGACTGAGTCAGCCTGATACCAGAGGTCGACCAACTATATTTATGTCTATGCATTATGTTTATGCATCAATATGACATGACATGCTAGATCTGACTTTAGCCTGGATTGATAGAGCATATTAAATGAAAACAACAGTGTCATGGTGAGTCAACCGCTGTATTAAACTGCCTAATGTCCTCCTCCTACCCCCCAGAAAGGTCATCAGAGCAAAAGGCATTTTTCAACTTTGATTATAATTTGCTTTCTATAAAGATGCACTCCCCTACAAAAATCACACCTATAATGTTAAAGTGAATAATTATTTCAGGGTAGAGCTATTCAGCTCATCTGGTGAAAATTCCTGTATTTTTTCATATTGCGAAACATACGTTGCAGAGAGAAATATAATTTCTATAAAAGTTATATAATATAATATATGTCAGTTTTTCTGTTTTTTGCAATATTGTACAGCTCTGTTTTGAATATGACTGTTTTTTTGTCATGTTCTTGTGTTCCCTGTTATTTCAATACACTTGTCTTTAATAATAATCTGTGATTTAGAAACATCAGATTTCTCGCTGTCAAGGAAAATAAAAAGTGTGCATCCTTGATGTTGTTCAGTTATAAAATCCTAGCACAGCATTGGTGCCGCTCCTGTGACAATTCGCTGACTGCACCACAGTTTCTCATTAATAAATATAAATGTCTCAGTTTACAGTGAATTTCACTCATAATTAAAGAGAATTTTGAAGAAAAGACAACCTCACCACTAAATAACTAATGATCTTAATTCAGTGTCAGAACCACAACAGGATGAGCACAAACACAGTAATACACTCACCAGTCGTACTCTCTTCAGCCTCTCTTCGAGTCTTTCCTGAGCCTCTCTCTCTCTGAGAACTGTCTCCAGCCTGCTGATTAGCTCCGCTGCAAACCTCTCAGGTTCTACGTGGATGTCCTTTGGCATGCGGTACGTGCGCTGTATATAAACACAAACATTACATGTTACATTACAATTCCTGGTTAACATCTGCAGCTAAAATTCATATGACATTTAAGTAAATTAGCATGTAAATTATTAATTCATTTATTCAGGAAAAGTAATAAAGAAATGGCACAAAAGCAGAGTGGCAAACTGAGAAGAAACACATCGACAAAATAAACAAAGAAAATAACTATGAAAGCTTATAATTGTTGTCAGTCTCAGTATCTGCACATCAGTATAACACATAATTGTTTGACAAAGTAACTCACCTTCAGTTATTTTTTGTTGTTTGCTACAGTAATGATTTACAATACAATAGCCATGTTGATAAACAAAATTCTTGCTGATATATAAATTAGATCACCAGGGTTCATGTTACTGTTAATGAACACAGCTAAAACTTTGTCTGTTGTGACAGAAAATCGTCTTAGATGTGGCTCAGCGTACAACATACAATGCAAAACATGCTCAGACAATAAACAAATAAGGCTTAAAACTTGAGGCTTAAAGAGAGGCGTTCATATAACTCACAGGTATATGAGGTAGGGGCACGCGTCCATTGGCTTTGGCACTTTCATGCATCTCCTTACGATGCTGCTTCCGATATCTGTATGGAGGAATACCATCTCTGCACACACAAACACAGAAAGAAGAATCAAACACAGATCTGAGCAACTCATCCATTCTGAAAACCAGCGCTGTCATTAAACGCGTTTAAATTCAGGAACTGAATTAATAATCGTCTGCAGAGATTCTGTGTTCATCTGTGTACTTACACACTGCTGTCGGTCAGTGACAGTGTGTCTGCATCGCTCGACATGCTCTGTTGCTCACTGTCATTGGCACTGGTTGCTGGAGCACGAGCGTAGCCCATGTTTGCGTAGTATGGGTTTACCGGCTCCCTCCATGGCCTGAGGAGGAGTACAGAGATTATGATGCAGTGAGTTCACATTCAAATGTTGATACATGTGCATATTTATGCACACACAGTCAACGGTCAGTATGATGTATGCCAATGTGGACATGTCTCACATGTCTCGGTTTTAACTTTCTAATTAGGACTTAATCTTTATTTTTTAACAATATTCAGATAGTATTTATGTCATTTTACGCAATCATTTATAAAACGCAACATTTTATTCATATAAAAGCTTAGGTGCAAAGAGTCAACTATTGTTCAAGTTGATAAAAGATGAGATTAATGTTGCCATGAAATGAACGAAACATTTATTTTCCCAGTTATAATCCTGTGTCACTGTTAACTGATCATTTATCTCTTGTTAAATGTCAGATTTCTGTCAAAAACTGTGTGAGAGCATTTTAACACCGAAATCATTTTCTTGTCTTTCCAATATTTGATCAATCATCCTGCACTCAGGGGCGTTCACAGATGTTTCTTCAATCAAATGCAGAAGAAGCAAGAGAGAGAGAGTGAAGAAGAGATATGTGCTTGGATATAAGTGGGCAAAACCTACGTTTTCTTTTCCAAAGCAATGTGAGGAAGGTCTAATTCAGTCATCACTCCTTCATCCTCCTCATAATATAATGATGATGGAGAGGTGTGCAGCGTCAAAAGTCCACTGAATCACACTTAACTCCTAGTCTGTCAGTTTCTTTGTGGTCCAATCAAATGTGAAGGATTTGACTTTAGTCTCTCGTTTTGTGATCAAATGTTTCTTTTACTGACATTCGTTGTACAGTATAAAGCGATAGAAAAGAACATTCTCAGTACACTGGTATCATCACCCATCTGTGATGTTAAAAAAAAAGCCAATATCCCAGATCAGGATAGAAAATAACAAACTAAGACATTATCTTCTTAATGTATCTAGGAACCTTGAGACACAGACACACACACACACACACACACACACACACCTGTACTCCCTGCTATCCGGCCTCCTCCTGCTGGCCGAGGATCTCTGCGGTGCTGTCTGCATCAGCAGGCTGTGAGTCAGCCTACCAGCTGGTGTGTCTCCACACTCCTCCTCATCCTTCTCTTCCTCCACCTCCCTCACTCCTCCTCCTCCACACCTAAGATCAATTTAAATTAGATCTGTTAGTCAAACATCAGATACATTCATTATTTCGACTTAGCAACTCAGAGAAGTCAGTGAAATTCATTGTTGAATTATTCTAGATGACAACTATGGATCCTGTGCAATGTAAGACAATAATTCTGCATCATCTCACCTCCACTCCTCATCCTCAGCGAGTGTGGGTAAGTACCCAGGCACAGGTTTGGCTGGCCCCGATGAAGGGCTCTGATCACTGGGGTTAGGCTTGGGGCTCTCTCCACCTGTCCGCGTGTACTCCAGGTACAGATCTGACTTCAGGAACAAAGGGTATGTGTTCTCCTCCATCATGCCCTGGATCTCTGTCTGGGCCTGGAAGACACAAACACAGCAGTCACATTTCTGCAAACAGTATCACCACAAAACGTATTTAAGTACATAAAAAGACACACCTACAAAAACAATAAATAATGGTGCTATGCTGTATTTGGATTTTTTTCACTGTTGTGTGTTACACATTAAATGATTAAGGCAATGGAAGACAAGCAACACTTAAAATAAAAAAGTAGAAATACTGCTTTTGTCAATGTCTGTGGTCTCAAAGATAACTGCATCAGTTGCAGATTTTTTTTTTATAGGTGGGCCTCTGCTTAGGTGACTAAAAAACTAACCAATTGAGGAAGCTTTTCTTCAGCGCTGTCTCATTTTATGTGTCTGGCATGAAGGTTTTCTAAGTGGAAGTAATTGTAAACAAACACTGTGAAACCAGTACCGACTCCAGACCAGCAAAGTAACACAGGGTAAACCCACATTTATATAACTGACTACCTAGATAGTCAGGCTTTATCCAGACTGACACAGAGTGGTGTATTATGCCCTCAGGGAGATCAATCTCAGTCATTTGATGTGATTTTGTGTCAGCTCTCCTGTCTTCCTAAAGGCTGGTACAGACAAGAGGATTTTCAAATCTCAACTGATTTTTTAAACGTGGGAGACCACACACATAACGACAGATTTTAAACGATTTCGTCAGAACGCACACACTAGATGATTCGGCCAGATCGTGAGACCACACACTTGCTGTTTGTAGTTAAAATGTCACAGTGGCGATCCCACAGACTTGGGATCTCATAAAATTGTGTGTGATTAAATGTGACATCAGAAGAAAACAAATATGGAGGAGGTTCGTCGTCATCAGCTGACTTCACTTGCGGGTGTCTTGTTTTGCAGCGAAAAACGTTTGCAGCGGTCTCCTCGCTCTCATTGGCTATTGTGGTTTTTCCGCTCAGTATTCCATTACAGACGATCGTAAATATCAAACATGTTTGATATTTACACTTCGAGATCGGAGAGGCTCCGACACAATTGGTTAAATCGAGATTATTTAGATAACCCCTCATAATTACAGATTATTTGGGGAGATAATCGTTCCGACCAGCCCCGACTGTAATGTGTACTAGCCTTAACCTCCTAAAAGTCTGAATGTAAGTTGCACACACAGTGCTCGGCTTTTGTGAACCAGCATTTTCATTAGGACTGGAAATGTATTTACTGATGTTTTTAACAACATTCAGCTGATAGAAAAGAAAGTAGGGAGAGTGTGCGGGAAAACAGTCTCAGCAGAGAAAACCAAAACTGAAACTACCCTCATTTGGTTTATCACGGTAATTATGTCATTTCATTCTGTGTAATTTGGTTGTTTAGCGGTACAGTCACAGACTTGTCATGTGTGTGGTCAGATGCACATCCAATAAAAAAATACTGATAAAGACATTAAGAATGAAGGAGATCAAGGGTCGAGAGTGGACAGCGGTGGGCAAGTGAGCAAAAAACTAACCTGAAACTATAACTTAACTTGATTTCATCTTTTGTTGTGATTTACTTACTTGAGTAAAAATAATAATAACAACAAAAATAAATATATATAGAGAGAGTGTGTGTGTGTGTGTGTGTGAAACTATAGGTATACATTTTAAAATGCTATAATGTTATTGAAGTTTTACCTCAAGGCTGTAAAAGCTCATACTAACCACAAAACATGTTTAGGGAAACCCAAGAACCTTTTGAGGTAATCAGGGTCTTACAACTGCATTCTCACTGCAAGACCCAGGACCAGTTTTAGTTCCTGTCCCCTAAATGTCTTTTGAGTGGAGCAGGAGTGAAATGTGGCTGACAGATTCATCTCAGCCCTAAAACCTGCAACAACTGCAATCATCTCCCCATCCATGTGATTTATCTTTCAAAACTATCTATTCAAAACATACACAAAACTACTCTTTAAAAAAAGAGAGAAAAAAGAGAAATACAATTTGGCATTTTCTTAACTGAATATACCCGTCACAACTTCTGGCCTGTTCAAAGGCCGGCTGCAAGCTATGATGGAAGCAGACCTGGCTGTCAAGTTCCTCAAATCTAGATGTAAACATTGACATACGCCTAAGATGGCTTCACAGGCATAGGCCAAAAACAGCTGGCCATTTACTGTGTACCAGGACAATGTGATTAAAAGATAAAGTTCTCAGCACCAGTGTGCAGACAGCACTGCAATCAAAGCTAGCTGTGGTATTTTTTTGGGTGTCGCACATTATCTTGGTGTATACTGTCAGCCTGCACAGAATTGCTGGTTTACAGACAAATGCTGTTTTCTATTAGCCAATTCCCAAACAGCCTAAAATCTAATTCCCTTAGTTTGCCTTAACCATTTCAAATAACTGAGATGGACAAAACACAGCCTGTGAGCCATTACCAACATCTTCCACTGACCCGTGCACCCAACCTGTCTCGCTCTTCTTAGAAACCATGACAAAAATTAAAATAAGTGTTTTAATTACCTGTTCAAACATTGCAGGGTCTGGATGCGGCCTCCCAACACAGTCTCTGATGAAGCTCTTGGTGGCTGTTTTGATCTGCCTGGAGACAATCCCACTTCCGTCTACAATGTACTTCCTGTAGATGGCCTTGGCCAGCTTTGCCCTCTTCTCCTGGCTGGTCTTCCTGAACCCCGAGCAAGCAAACCAGAAGTCGAGAAGGTCTGCACACCCTTCCTGGCACAGGAAGTTGCGGAACAGCTGGATGCCTTCTTGGTCGTCTAAGAGAGAGTGAAGCGACTCTGCCCACTTCAGGTAAGGTGGAGTTGGTGAAGCTGAGCCCTCAGGTTCATACCCCAGGTCCAGATCTGGCCGCCGTGGGGTTGCAGATGACGAGGAGGGTGTGTAGCTTGATGGATCCCCCATTTTAGATGACGAAGATGACGGGGGATAGCCGAGGGTTTGGGAAAGGGTGTTTGGACGGGTGTTGGCTGACTGGACAGGGTGGTCCACATCAGATCCCTCCTCACCAGGAACTGGGGGTCGTGGAGCATCCTCTGTAAAGTGGGTAGGGCCGCTCAGAGAGGCCACAACCCCACCACCGCCCCTGTACCCAATCCCATGTAATTCTCTGACAACACTCATGTCTCTGATTGCACAAAGCAGAGGTCAGATCTTCCCCTCTGGCAATGATTTTGCTGGCAAACAATTCACCCTACGATGAAAAAAAGAAAAGAAAAGCAGTTAGTTGAAACAGTCGGAGATGACACAAAGGAACATTATCAGCAGTTAAGATGATAAAGAGGACAGACTCATCTCTCACTGCCTTCAATTTGTCAGACCCCACACAAACATGCATGCATTACACTGTGCTACCGTCTTATGACCTTAAACTTTGTTATTTTAGCAAGATTATAATGATCATACATATTTCTCAGTAATCGCTTTACAAAAGTACAACCAGAACATACAGGAAATATATACGCAGTATTAGAAATGCAAATATTTCAGAATAAAACAACTTCAACAGGCTCAACTTTCAAGTATTTAGTGTGACCTCCCTTTCCACTTATCATGTGTTGAACTCTCTTGGGTAGACAATATGAGATTTACAACACTTATCTTCTGGTGTATTTACACCAGGTTGCAATCAAGACATGTCCAAGCTCAATACTGACTGACAATTAATGAAAAGCATCTCCAATGCTTTTGATATGGTTGTCAAGTTCCATGTTTCACTCCAAATACTGACTTTAGCATGAAGAAGCTATTCGTTCTCACTTGTTTAGGTGTTTTAATGTGTTGTACATGTTCTCTGTATTCTTTCGTTTGATTATATCTTGTGCTATATATATATATACACACATAGTGAGAGAGATAGCCTCATTACAACTTTGCTAAAACAACAAATGTATGGCGGCCTAAGACGTTTGAACAGTACTATATGTAGCAATATAAACAAGCTAGAAAATGAGATGATGAGCAAAAATACATAAAAACATAACAGAGCAGATTATAAACAAGTGTGAGTAAGAATGAGGAGAATTTAACACAAAAAAGTAACACTCCTACAATGCTAACATGGCATGAAAGCTTGCTAACCAATAAATGTTAGTCTACGGTGCTAATACTTGCATTACAAGCTACTATAACTCAGTCTCATCAACAGCCATGTAGTGTAGTGAGCGTAAAATTTCAAGCTGAAGTTCACCATTAAGTTTCTGTCCTCAGTTTAACAGCTAGCTTGAATGCTAACGCCAACAGTTGTCAAAACAAAGCTAACACTTCGTGTAACTAGATATAATTTTCTAAATAACCAACTACTGTTAACAAGCTAAGACAGCTAGCTAGCCTTGTAGCAATGCCACCACCAATGCCAGTGCTTTGAAGTGAGAATCTCATTCATCTTGGCCTGCAAAGACGGTGGGGGATGGGTACAGAAACAAACTCTACAACCACACAAGACGGGCCTGCGTGCAAAAACACTCCAACACCAGCGTACTTAATAATTTCATTCTTGTCAAGCAAACTCCTACAGAAGTACCTACAACTTTCCCAATGATTATCGCCAACAAATCAACCGATCTAAGATCAAACAAAACAAGAAAGCGAGGGCACGTTTTCCACTCTACTGGCTGCAGCGCCAGCTAGCTTGGTATGTTAGCTAGTTTTGGTTAGCTTGTTAGCTTAGCTAGCTACGTTAACGTCCCGTGTTTTCCACCAAAGTGTCCGTCCTACCGTCTCTGAAAGCCCGATCCCCGTAATCCGCTGCATTGGGGATACTGGCGCGAACTGTGTGCTCCAAAACGCAGCATATGGAAAGCTTTCTGATATTAAATATTAACGAAAATGACCCGTCGACTGCCCCCTTAACTCCCCATGGTGGCTGGTTTCTGAGCAATAATACAGAGCGAGAGAATACGTGCGTGCACGCAGACGCCGTGTAGTACGTTTGTAGAACTGCAACGAGCAGAAGCGACACATAGCGCGCCATAAGTTTGGTAGAAGGAAAAGAAGTATTTACATTAGTTACTTCAGTTAAATTAGAAATACAACGATGTGCAAATACTCAGTTGAGAGTATATCAATATCACCCTGTACTCAAATTAAGAATAAATATCATCAAAATGTACTTAAGTAAGACAGTAAATTACTCTATGTGCAGGCAGTACCTACACAGCATGGATATTAAATATTACATTATTGGATAATTGTTACTGATGCATTATACTGTAACAAGTTGCTGTAAAAATACAGCCTCATTCTAACAGTAATACACCGCTTTTCTTCAAAATACAGTAAAACACTGTAAATCCGGGTGCTTTTTGCTGCTAATACTACACTGTAAATGTCATATTCTACTGTAAAATACTGTAATAAATTTAACAGCAATATAATATAAAGTAATTTACGGTATTGGCATTGTAAAATAACGGAAGAATGCTGGCAACTACAGTTTCAAGTAGTTCACGGTAATTTTACAGGGAAATGTGTTACAATGTATGTAAACAGTATT
Organism: Plectropomus leopardus; assembly: GCF_026936395.1. NCBI lineage: Eukaryota > Metazoa > Chordata > Actinopteri > Perciformes > Serranidae > Plectropomus > Plectropomus leopardus. The sequence goes on from NC_142178.1 coordinate 18,138,320, forward strand.
TGAATGTTGTATCTGGTTGAAGGGGAGCTGAATGTAACCAACGTACTTTATTTTTTAGGGTTGTTTTAATTTACTGTGAAACAAAGCAGTGTATTTTAGAGGCTCATTATATATTTTTAAAAACTCAGTCTGCAAAGTAACTATTTGGGTTGCAATTTGTTTCCATTATTGATTAATCTAGCCATTATTCTCTTGTTTAATCGTTTTGTCAATACATTATCAGAAAATAGTGAAACCTGCCCTGTGTAATTTCCCAGAGCCCAAGGGGACATTGTCAAGTGGTATCTTTCTCAACCAAAATGTGAAGATTTACTGAGTTTTTTAAAATTTTGTATAAATTTACACACACTTAAAAAGCATGAAACCAGATAATGTTTGGCTTTTTTGCTTAAAAAAAATCACTAAAATTTTTATTTGATTATCAGCATAGTTGCCAAATAATATTCTGTCAATTGACTAATCAAGTAATCAAAGTAAGCGTTGGGATTCTATTAACTCTAGCTGTTACATAAATTTAATGTAGTAAAAAGTACAACGTTTACCTTGAAATGTAGTGCAGTAGAAATGGCACAATATTGAAATAACAAAATGCAAGAACTGCAGACCTGTTACAGTAGTAAGTAAATGTATGCATCACTGCGGTTTACTGAGCTCAGACATTTTGATGACAGTAAAATGGTAAAATACAGTGACTGCGGGAACAGTGGCGTATAGTGTTAATGGTAAATATAAAGGTTGCAGTATTCAGATTATTATTAAAAATAATGCAAACTATGTCCTGAGACTTTTTTTTTTTTAAATTTCAGACACTATGAATCCTGTGCTACATAATCTTAAAACAACTGTGTCCTTCCACTGAGACGTATTTAATGGTATGTATGTATTTGATATATAATTATTACTGATATCTGATGCATCACTAGATAAGATTTGTGTTTTTGGTAAATGTAAAATTTTACACAATCATTTTAAAAATATTTTGTGTTTAAATCTTTGAAGCAATTTATGAAAGCTATGCATCGTATCTCAGAACGTTCAAGTCAAGTAAAAGAACCTCATAATCGTGCAGCAATTAAGCAAACGCACTTACTTTCCACCTCTGACATTGCATTATATAAATTGCAGCAAATATCTCATAGATCATAATGGTTCTAACTTCCGCAGTTCTATGCCAGAGTAGCGAAATTATGCCCAACAGCGCCCCCGCCGACACAACAGGTCATCACACAAATCCACAACATAATATTAATTGCAATACAAACACTCACCGTCTAATAGGCTCTAATTAGGAGTTATTGTAGGACTTATGATAAGTTGTTTGTTTTTTTTACCACAAATTTCCATTTACATTATTAAAAGGCAGAATGCATTGAAACTGTAAAAAAAAAACCAAAAAAAAAAAACAGAGCCAGACACGGGAACAGCACCACAGACAATATAAGCAGGTACAGCTTAGGCTACTTTGCTCTGGGCAATCAGCCGGTCCTCTATGCGAGACAAATCTAAGACACCCCACATACAGCTGAGAAACACTGACAATCGACAGCTAAGCACGGATTTTGTTACCTCTGGACAGGTGTTCAGTTAACGGAGTCCACCTCCTCTGGAAGGGAGACTGACAGGACCGAGAGCACACCGCCGCCACCTGAGCATCCTGCTTGTCACTCGCCTCCGCCGGGCTGTCAGTCAGGAGCACCGAGCTGCCACCGGTATATGTGTGTGTATGTGTGTGTATGTGTGTGTGTGTGTGTGTGTGTGTGTGTGTGTGAGAGAGAGAGAGAGAGAGAGAGAGAGAGAGAAAGAGAGATTAAACCACTGTTAACAGTCATTCATTTCCTCATAATGTTACCAATAGCTTAATACCCCTCACCCCTAAAAAAAAATCACATTTTGAATAGGCTATTTAGTGAAATTACAACCCAGTCCGAGTATTAACTGTGAAACTGATGGGTTTTTTTTGTTTGTTTATTTCTTTTTTTTTTTAACAGAAGATGCTTCACATTTTGCATGATAAATATCTGAAAATCATATGAGCTCAAACATGATTTTATGAGTGGTTTAATGTAACCAAGTACATTTACTTGAGTACTGTACGTAGTATTGTGACATGTAACATGTCCATTTTATGCCACTTTATACTTACACGCTATTTTTCAGAGGTAAATATTACACTTTTTAATCCACTTCATTTGTTTTAACACAAAAACCTATGCCTTAATGTTTAAATGATGTGTTGTAGTTATTCACTTACTACTTATTTTAAAACACTTACATATCTTCATTAGTGATAAAATAATATATTTGATATATAACATATTGAAAGGAACCATTATGCATAATTAATATGTTTACTTCTGATTTGATTTGAGTGTATTTTGCTGATAATACTTCTGAATACAGGACTTTTACATGTAATGGAGTATCTTAAGGCCATGGTATGCCTTCTTTTACTGTATATAAATAAGAGCTCTGATTACCTCTTCCAAAACTGGGTTTTATCACATGAAATGGTCTCTTCCATATGACGTGATGAATATGTAATAAATTCTCTTTTGTAAAAGATCACTTTTGTGGCTGTTGTGAGGCTTTTCATCGCATCATGTGACCATCATCAGCAGATTGTGTTCGCCACAGTTGTCATGGCTGTTCACTATCTCTTTACAAGGTGAGATTTGCTCAAGGTCAAGAATGATCTCTGAACCTCAGCTAATAACAATACTTATAGAAATGAATATGACTCATTTTCTTTAATAATAACAATAGTAATTTCTCTAGAAAAATCAATAATAGCAGCACAAGTTAAAGGTAAAACCAAACCAAGGAGTCTTCAACTTCCCATTTAAACTGAGCTGTACAACATTATAGACAAAAAATACAAAAAAAGACTTTATTTTCTGTTTTGAATGAATGAAGAAGACGTCGTGGTTAACAAAGTTATTTACCATGCCTCCTGTAAGCCTTGCAGGCTAGCTGTCCCATGTGGAGAGGGTAGGGTCAGGTGGCTCAGGCGAGGTCCAGACACCTGTCCTCATCTCTGTCCACTCCTGGACGGACAGTTCTTTCATAGTAATCTGAACCTGGGCAACAGAAAAAAACAAACAAACTGAGCTCTAGACATCTTTTCATATCCATGCTGTAGCTCTATCAAGTTTTGTAACATTTCTGTTACATTTGAAATCAGCCTCAGAAAAGATCAGGTGTACAATAAGATAAGTGCACGATAAGAATAGACATTTTCTGAGATTTAGGTCTTCTTAATAACATAGTTTTAAAATGTAAAAGACCAATTAGGGCTAAAGCCATGCATTATTCTGGGGCACTTGAATTGTTACACTTGATTGATATGAACAACTGTTGCCTTTATTTGGTCATATCCACGTTATAAGTTCTTTAGGATTTTCTTTTGTGTTAATATCTTGGCGAGTGCCTGTGTTCACCGCAAAACTTTGATGTTTTGCATAGAGGTATTGAGGATGTCAATACAGTATTTTGGTTTTTTTTAGTATTTCCCACACATGACACATAGCCTGGAAACAGCATTAGTGCCTTTGAACAGATATTCAGTGACATTGTTCAGTAAGAGATCTGGAGAAGCCTTGCAGCGGGCACTTATGAAGACAGCCAGAGTTGTTTGAGAAAATTATGATGAAATGTGTATTGGTGTGTTTGATTGGCAGGCTTTACATGCCAAGCTAAACACGCTTCATTATGGAAATGTATTCATATCACTTTGGCTTATATCCTCACCAGTCAACAAATGCACACACACACACACTCTCTCTCTCACACACACACACACACACATGCATGCACAGGTTCCTGCTGCAACAGGCTGGTGTTGTTATGGCTGCTTCAGTGCCCCCTGAGACAATGAGGAGAGAGGGAGGGGAGACAAAGACAGAATACTGAGGAAGATGAACTTGACCTTTATGATGTCTTGGTGAGGAGGGGTTGGGGGCATGTTGGTACTTATGAATCTATAATGAATCTCAACTATGTATGTGTGTGTGTGTGTGTGCATGTATAGTAGAGGTCTTAACTCTAGCTGAAGAAAGGTCATCCCACAGGGGGGCCTCTAATACACCTGGCTGCATGCTCCCCTCCCTTACTCTGTCTTTCTATCTAACTATCTATGAATCTGTTAGAGCTTGGCGATGTGTTGAAATACGGTCATTTGCTTTCTTGCCAAGAGTTAAAAGAGAGTGTCAATGCCACTTATACCATCATCAAATGCTCAGGGCATTATCATATTAGTCATGATTGATTTGTACCGTGCCTGAGTATGATTGCTCCCCCTCCCTCCACTTACCCGCTGCTCAGCTTTCACATCAGTGATGTTCTGTACCCAAATACACTTGTGTCAGCATCTATGTGAAATCTGTCTACAACAATGTAGAAAAGTGATACCTTCTTATGCTGTGTTCTCCCTACAAGCAACAATAGAGCAGCACAACCACCTACATTATTTCCAAGTCGCTGTTTAAGTGTTGCTTAAGCGCTCATTAATGTAGTTATGCCGTCATGGACTTGTGTGTGGCTGCTACTTGCAATAAAGCACCTCCAATGAAGGTCAAGTTATAATTTTGTCAAAAAAATATATATGGTTTTCATCAATGTCTGTGCCCCATTTTAACATCACATTTTGCCGCCCAATTGTATCCTCGTGTGCACCATAATTCACATTATACTCGCCTAATGTCAGCTAAGCTAAATAACAAAGCTATAAACAAACTCATATGATTGGTTGATGCTTCACTGTTTCATCGTAGCCTTAGAAAATGTTGAGGCAAGCCTAACTGTGATTTATAATGTGTCCTGCATGTCCGTAGCCTCAAGTGTGACCATAGCAATGGCTTAGCATGAAGACTAGATGCAGGGAGCCAGCTAGCCTAGCTCTGTCCAAGCGAAAGTAACAAAATCCACCTAGCAGCAAATCCAAAGCTTACTTATTAAAATGCTATAGCTCATTTAATCCATACAAAAATTGAAGAGTAAAACCAGCTTGATGACAGGACCCTAAAGCTGAAGCAGTTAAATGGAATTCAACCAGAATTATTATTTATTATTCAGCTATTTATTATTATTATTATTATTATTATTATTATTATTATTATTATTATTATTATTCACTGTATGCTTCCAACTGTGACATATCAAAATTCCTTTTGTTCAATAGCCTATTAGAAGGTAGAAGGTAGATTTATTGGCAAATCAATGAATGGGACTGCTTTGAGTCCATATTGGACTTCTAAAAAAACTTTGCATCAGTGTACATAATGAATTACTTTGATCATATTATTCAGTTTCTCAACTGAATTTCCAGAGAATGTATAATATCAAAAACATATACATTGATATCGCACTACAAGAAGTCATATACTGTGGTAATAGATTTGATCCATATCATCCACTCTTCCATATTTCAAGGTTTTATTAATTTGGACTGCTACTAATATAAATAATAATAATACACAGGACTGCACAATGAAAGGTTGCTCTTAGTATTACTTTCTGCGCCTTGCGACACATTCTAGGCGACTGACTGCTTTGGCTAATAAATCCGTGTAGCAGAAAATGGAAATTAAGCAGCACAATGCAACTGGCACTGATTAATTAAAATGTCAATGATGAATGATCTATATCCATCAGCTAATGACCCTTGCTACCTAGTTTTAATTATTTGCACAGTCTCAATAACAAGACAAAGAGTCCCATGAATTACTCTCCAAATATTGTCAAGTAAGTGATGAAAACAACCATCTCCAGTGAAGATAAAAGTGGATTATTAATTCTTAAATTGAGGCAGCCCCCTTGGACTAGTGAGATGGAGCTTTTTGTCAGTGTGTTGGTCCAGCTCAGGGGTCCCTTTGTTCCAGCTGCCACAGCAGATTTGGGCGTCTGTACGGAGGCCTGTCAGAAACAGGCTTATCTCTTGGGGGCCTCCCAGCACAAAGACCCATTTAGATGCTCGTGGAGAGTGAAATCTTCATTATATACCTCTTGAAAGAGAAACAGACCTCTGCTCTTTAAGAAAATTAATTGGAGACAAGTATTTTGTTTGGCTGCTATGATTTCACCAAAACAAGGGATAAGGAGAAAGTAGTACAGTAAACCCTTTTATTACGTTGGACATAAAGTGTGTTAGGAGATATTGATGTTTCAGGTCTGTTTGTGTTCATATTTACTTTAAATTTAGACACAGTCACAGAGCTATCAAGGACACTGACAGTCGAAGCTTATGTCCATCACCTGTATTTTTGTCTCAGTCCTACAGTTTTCCGAAAATAATCAAAATTACACTAGAGGACTGGACAATATGTGAAATAAAGAATGCGCAGCATCATTATCGAGGTTTTCCACCCATCCATGCAACGGTCTATTCACGTATCTCTATATCATCCATCCTTCCATCCACCTATCCATCCATCTGCTGGCCTTTCCCAGCCATGCCTGTAGTAAGAGTGTCAGTATATCTGCCATGGCGTCCTGCTGATGTGTATTGTGATGGGGCTGAATACTCCAGCTACCAATATGGCCTGCACCAATACTGGATTAGCCACAGTGGATTAGCTGCCTGCCCTCCTGCTGCTTATTCAAATATTGTTTCACGTATTGTCATCATTGGGGCAGAGCTCTGGCCCAGTAGCCTGCAAGCTACAGAATATTCTCAAAGAAAAACAGAAAAAAATGTCTTTGCTTTCCCCCTATTTCCCCACAAAAGCATCTGATTTCATTTTTCAGCGAACGTGGAATTTGGACCACTTAGGGTTTGGGAGGAAACGGCGATGGGTTCGGAGAGCATCTGTAGCCCTAAAATGGGGAGAAAAAGGAGGATGGAAAGATGATGGAAAGGAAAACCCAACCAGGGCCAAAATCAGGCATGAAAGCGTGCCTTGATCTTTGATACATGGTGTTCTTCTTTTTTTCTCCTCTCTCCCTTTCTCTCTTTCACCCTCACACATACACTTGGGAGTCAAGGCAATTGATGTGCTGCCTTTGATGGCAAAGAGAGGCCTATATTAACAGCCAAAAGACCATGATGAAAGGGGCTGAGAAAAAGGAAGAAAATGGGTAGAAAATGTGATATTAGAAAGAATGGCAACTCATGATAAATACTTGGGATGAAGTGATGGTAACCAGACATCGGTGCGTTGTGGGCTTGATGGTTTAATGGCAGCGGAGGAGAGGCTAAGGTAGACGGAAAGCTTACCGTGCTAGCCTGGCGGTAGTGGTGGCTGAGGTTGGCTTGGTGGTTCCAGTATGTCATGCTGGTGGTCATCCTGTTAGAATAAGGGAAGTGAATGCACTTGCCGCACAGCCAGGGTTCCTCCTGGGGATTCGGAGGTCTGGACGCCAGTGGACGTCCCATAGTAGAAGCAGTCGCCATCTTTGTCCCGTTGTTGTCTTGGTTATCCTCTCCTGCGTCTTCATCCCTCCCTCTCTCCTTTGATCATGCCTCCCTCCCTTGCTCTCTGCCGTATGACATCATCACGCAGCGGTATCGACAAGCATCAAAGAACCTCTGGGCAGGACTGTGTATCTGTCGGTCTGTGCATTTGAAAGGGGTGTAAATATGGAGCATAAAGAGTCCTGTAACCCCCCCACCCGCTCCCCGCATCCACTGTTCTCCTTTCCCTGCAGATGGATGGTTTATTGGACCAATACAAAACTATACACACACATGCACACACCCACACCACCCATCTCTCAGACGGCTGTATCCCGAGGCCCCCTGCTGTGCCTGTAGCGTTTGATGATGTGTTGAACGGCTTCATTCATCCCAAAGCTTGTTCCTTTTGCCCAACATTGTTTTCACCCTCCTTATCCATCTCTCCAAGCTGTTGCGGCAAACACAAACGTGTCCTTTAGTCAACTTTGTAGCTAAATGACAGTTAATTCCTTCTCAAACTGATCTAGCAAAACTCCTCCTTGAGTCGCCACCCCTCCTTCCTCCCACTTTGACTCTCATCCCCTGCTCTTTCTCTCTTACCTCTTAAAGCTGGTCGGTACCATTTCCAATCCTGTTAAAGTTGTATGTCCTCTGGAGGAGCCCTTCTGTCTGTCTGTCATCTGCCTGAAAATCACATATACATGTTTCACTGTCACACTCTCAATCCTGTGCGGCAGCTGTTATCCAATCCAGTGAGATCTTATCCCCCCAAAACACACGCAATTAGCAACAGAATGGGAAGCATTTGACCAAACATTCATGTACCAGCAAACAGAGTAAAGCCAATCAACTCTTTGACATACATTGCATTCAAACAACAGTTAACAAACAGTATCTGACCTACAAAGAGAAAAGTACATAAGTAGTGCCGCTGAGGAAAAATTGTTTTAAGTTTTCAGGCTGGCTGACAAAATGTGTAGCAGAAAGGTTTTAATGTATCATTACAAGTATTTTAAGGCTGAAAAGCTCAACCACATCACACAAAAATACAAGACTCCATGCTTACAAGAAGTAAGCATGGCACTTACTGCTTTTAGCTACATCTGGTTGGTTATCTTTTAGCCAAACTAATTCAATTTTTATTTCTTGATCATGACTAGATTTAGCAACATTAACTTCATTAAGTTACGTGGAATAAAATCTGAATTATGGAGATGTCAGTTTATCAAATTTGACATTTTTCAATGACAAAGAGAGCTTTGGGGGGAAAAAAAGTAAATTTAGATTTAGCTAAGACTCGTGTCGGCGTGTTTAGCTAAGACTCGTCCCCAGCCTGCTAGCACTTGATATAGTTAGCTATCTTTTTTAGCTGTCTTGTTAGCCAGTTTCTTATTTAGCTTTATTTTGTAGTTACTAAACCGTTGTTTCAACGTCTATACATTGTTTCATGGTAAAACCATGCTAAAAAATCTGCTAATAATTCAATTTTAACCAAAAAGATATGCTAACTTTATTTGACTTTGCAATGCAGTAGTTCAAACTTAACATTTAGGTCTAGGCAAATATCTTAGTTATGTAATTAAATATAGCCAAACAAATGTACTCTCTTTACCATTTTTAATTAACATTATCTTTCTAATTGCATTCTTGTTGCTCATTTTTTCCAGACTAGTTAAATCCAATAACGTCATTGCCTACTGTGCTTATTTTTGCTGGCTAACACAAGGTAGCAATTATTTACACCCAACCCAACAATAACTAATAATACTGCAGCTAAAATGTTATACTATGTAATTACAACCAAATAATTCCTGCACATGCTTGAGAGGTTTTGAAAAAATGCATAGCCCACAGGAGTTGTTTCACAGGCTCGTGTTTACGATATGGGAAGTCTTGAAGCCATGAAGCTGGAGCTCTCAGAATATTTCCAATTACCAGATTGTCAATACCAAAACATATGTTCATATGAACTCAGCTCTTACTCAAACACGGTAAACACAACACTTTTTGAACACAGCAACATTTCAGTTTCTAATGCATCACATATGAAAAGCTGATGTACTTGCAAAGTAGCCTAAAGTGTTTAACTAAGAGGATGGGCTTGCAAGATCAAATTCAGCGACCACCTTAGTAGGTAGGCTACAATGCAGATAAATAGGACAGTCATACCATACATTCTGCCTTTACAAAGTTTGTAATGTTCAGTTTTTGGTAAAATTAACATAAATGTGTGAATGAAATTAGCCTATACATTATATTGTGCCTCTTTAATGTATGTAAATGTTAAGGAAAAACGATTATGAAAATCTCCTGTGCAACACCATCTATTTAACTATGACCTACATAATAAAGACAGAATTGAACTCAACTCACACATTTACAACAATGTCACCAAAAAACTGACTGATATACATTTTGTGAATGTAGAATTTATGGCAGGGCTTTTGTATAAGACTGAATTACACTGTAAAGGTGTACCTAATAAAGTGGTCACTGAGTTTACATTGCCTGTCTAAACAACTATATTGACTTCATGGTGCCATTCAAATGCTGAGTTCTTTCTTTGTTCTTTGTCTATTCATACATCCAAGTCTCATTACTAAAATAGGGCTTTGATCCACTTCTTCTTAGCACTTATCAGTGGAAAATTAAAAGAATAAAAAGTAATTAAAGCTTTCTAAAGTCACGCGGCTAGTGTACCAGTTCCACCTCCTTTCCATAGCCTCCTGTTTTTCTATTTTCCCCAGCTTTTCATTCACGTCTTTACTCTGCGCGCTGCCCTGCTGCCACTGTGCCCCCACGTCCCCTCCTGTCTAACTAATTGTCAAGGTTCTTGTTAGCATTATGCTAAAATGCGTCTCTCGGCAGCAAAAGCCACCCAGTGATATGGAAAGCACCCTCAGCAAGGATTATACAGCTGATGAGAATGAGCGAGTCAATGTGAGTGTGTGTGGACAGGAATAACACATGGTCTGTCCTCTCTCCATCTTAGCTCCACTAACTGTTTCTCAGCTCTCCTAAAAATCAAGCCTTCTTCCTCTCGTCCACCTTCCAATCACATAAACAGTGATTTACATTCAAACAGCAACGTCATCCCAGGTATTAAGAAAACTAATTTCACAACATTAATAGAGCCCCTTAAAAATGCCCACTTATTTCCTGCACAAATTACTTCCCATAATCCTAATCAACTAAATCCGTCTGCTGATTGCTCCCGTCCTGTGGGGACAAATAGGAATGTTTGGAATCAATATGAGCACTCTTGGCCTACCTGTAGGATTGTTGGGGTAACGGCTAATAGCAGTGAGCTGACAGGCTGTAGAGGGTTGATAAGCATTTCTCATTATTGAACCCCATTCACATAGCTGGCTGCCACACACATATAACACATACACACACAGAATCTCTCAGAGAAATAGATGTCCTCCAAACCATATTCCCATCACAACAATAGATATAAATAAATAAATCATTGGTGTATGCATCTATTGACTATGCATGTGTTTGACAAAAGAGAGAGCATCTGGAAAGCTACAAACTGACACCTAGGAAAGGAAAGAAATAACAGAAAAACCACCATATACAATAGCTCTGCGGTAAATACCAGTTTGACAAACCTCGTAATAGCTTTTTGTTGTGGTTGTCAGACATTGGGGTTCAACTCAGTGGTCATTTTCCATAATTTATTATTAAACAAAGACCACATTCAACGTCCATCTGTTGTTGCAGTGTCCCTGTTGGTCGACTTGTGACAACTTTGTGAGTTGCCATAAGTGAACGTAGCTTTGCTTCTTCGTGATTTTGAGACTTGTTCCTTTGCTAAATATTTGCAGTTTTTCTGCTTGATGCACCAGAAAGTTATGCAGTCTAATGTAAATCACAACTGCAAATGCAAACACGTACAAGTTTCTCAGCTTCAGGAGGCCTGCAATCTTGTATTTGGCAATTTTTTTGGTATTTTCAGACTACGGGAGAACAAGTAGCTCTGGTTTATCTAGCCCAGTCTCCAGAAGTAAATGTTGCCATTGTACTTTTCTGCAAAATACACAACAATTCCAAATTTCATACATATGATATCAACGTTTCTAAAGTGAGTTGCGACCTGGCCCTTATGTTTTACCTAGTGGAGATGCCTGCCACGGTGCAGACCACTGTTCCAGAGTAATAAACAACAAAACAGATTGTAACATAGCGAGTCATTGCTTTGTTTCCAGCTGTTTTTAGGCACCAGACACGCATGCATTTTAGCGACCTGTAACCGTGTTCCCAGCAGCATCTTAGGCTCCACACATGATGTTTTGTAGTGACCCCTCCCTGTTTTTTCAGTGGGGATAGTGTCATGAAAAGCAGTTGTTTGTTACATCGAAGCTTTTCCAGGGGGAACTGTGCAGCCAAAAAACAGGTATTTTAAGCCAAAAAAATGACCTTCTCCTCACCATAGCTACATGGTTTTTGTGGCTAAATCATCACACATTGACTCAAGCCATGATAAAACATAAAGTTTCCGTGTACCCCCTAAATAATAACATGCAAATGTAAGGTATCCATGGTTTTCAGAACAATACCAACATTTTTTTCTGGCAGTTGGGTTGTTCTCCTCTAACATAAGTCATGATGTTGGCTGATAAGAGTGTCAGCATAGCTACAGGGTGTGATACAATTTCCCTTTTTTCCATTCCAAATAAAAATCTGTATTTATCACTGTGAGGAACTAGCCGGGTCCCAGACCTCTAAATCACAGCTCACATCTCTAAAATCTAAACTGAAACTAAATCTAAATGGAATTCAGCCATCACTAATGTTAGAATTTACACCTGTGCTTTTCCCACTGTGACATGTCAAAATACATCAATGAAAAAGGCCTTTAAAGGACTTGTGCTTGAGCGATTCTTGTAAGGTCAGTAAAGGTAATTGTACGGTAATATACAGTGAAAAAGTACACATTAACTGAAAGTGGGAATAATAAAACACCAACCTAAGTTGGAACAGTTTTAGTTATTCAACATGACAGCTTTCTGGATTTGTGTTTTTGATTATGCTCTTCGATCTGGTTTGCAGTGAGAGGGGCTCTGCTAGAAAGGGTAATACCATGTGCACCAATCACATTTAGGCAACATCTGGATCAAAATGTGATGACAGTTGTGGGGTTGTTTGCTTGTGTTGTAAGGCCACTGACAATCAAATGAAATGAAACCACACAGATACAATTCTGATGAAGCCGAGACTTTAAGCAATAAACTCATAATAAGTAACAATTAAAGATGTTTTTTTCAGTCTTTTTAATTATCATTATTAGCCTATTTAGTCATAAACATGGAAGATTATAATGTGACGCTTAAACTAAAATTTCTGGGGCTTTAACTGTTATTTTAACCATATTTAAGTAAGTGAAAGTAGTCCTTGAAAATCCCCGAAGCTCAACAATTGTTGAGAAATGTTCTTTCTGCACTGCTTGAGAGAAGGCTTCAGTTGTGAGGGGGCTGAGACCGTTGTTCGGGTAAAGTGAGACAAATGAGACCCTGGAGAGTACTACTTAGCCACTCATAAAGGTCAGATATGGAGCCACACCAATGGATGCTAATCCTGACCCCGGGGACTGTGTGCACATGCGCCTGTGGATTCAATTGTTTCACAGGCCTGTGACATTTAAACCTGAATGAGCATACAATCCTGGGTGACAGAACGGTGTGTACGTGCTTTTGTGCTTATTTGGCTGGAAAGCAGTGGGCTTTAGTGCCAACTGAGGTTTAATTAGAAATGGCCTTGGGGGCAATTAAAACATCAGAGGCTATATTCTCATGTAGCTGTTAGTGCTGTAAATATTTGCTTCATTTGATTATGTTGTTAAACATTTAAATCTGTCAGAATGCTTTTTATGCATTGAATAAATCATTTCAATTACCTTAATTTGCTATACATTTTTCTAAAAACCTTTAAGCAATCATAACAACAATCTTGGCATCTGTAGAAATTATGCTTTTATTACTATTAAGATTTCACCCGACAGCAGAGGTATCATTAAAATGCCTCCACTGTGATATCATTATGAGGCATCACTGTACGTTTGCCATTATGTAGGCTAGTCACACAGTCTAATTGGTATTGCACTAATAACACACTGGCAGGCTGAAAACATCCAGTCCTTTCCCCTTGTGTCGGAGCTATAAGCTTGTCAGCAGGTCACACTGATTGGGGCACCTGAGAGCCAGTGAAAACACAATTTGTGAGTTTAAGCTGGATGTTGTTGAGATAACGACTGACAGGTCACAGCAAGAGTTCAGCTCAAGTGTAATGAGCAGAGAGAAATTCACAGTTCTGTTAATGCATGTGTGTGTGTTATGTCTGTGTGAAAAAGATAGAAAACAGCAGAAGTCCTTAATTGTGATTAATGTCCATCACTGAATGCAAGCACTGTATACGCGCTGCTGGTTACAGTGTGCCAGATTTGATTAAGAGAATATTTTTAAGTTTCTCTTAAATTTAGATTTAAAGATTTAAATTTTAATTTTGATTTGTCTACCCTCAAAGCTACAAAAATCTCCTGGTAATATATTCAAAAGACAAACGATGAAACTGGTTATGACCTTTGCAGAAAGGCTCACAGGACACAGAGGAGAGACCCAGGACGATTCTACAGAAATATGAGCACACAAAATCTGTAAAGCAAATAGTTTTGAAACTCATGCAAGAGTCACAGTTGCAAGACCTCTGCAAACAAACAAACAAAAAAAAAAAAATGAAAGCTGCTTTTATACTTAATCATTTTTACCTCTTTGGTAAAAGACTAAAATATTGCAATAACTATTTGATCGATTGCCATAAAATTTTGTATTGGCAGTCTTGATCTCCAGAGGATAAATCCAGCAGAATTATTGGATGAATTATCATAACATTTGCTTACCAACATGCATGTTTACTTTAGAAAGAACTGTAATAACGTGATAGTGATCCCCTGACTTTTCTTCCTGCACTGACAACTTGTTAGATAGTAGAGCTAAACAGTACATGTACAGAATGCTAAGAGGCTAAAACTAAAATAGTGAGCCTGGTAATTCTGCTATACTTACAATGGCTGAAAGTGACTATGTCAGTTTACCTCTGTTTAAATACAATTTATTTCAGTATTTCCATTTTAGGCTACGATTTATTTCTACTTCACTACAATTCATATTTCATCACATTCAGTATTGCACTATTTATTCCACATTTATTTGACTGCTTTACTTTGCAGATTCAGATTAATATTTCAGAATGAAATTAACTCATATGTTATCTTTCAATACAGGTTAAGCTTCCCAGCAGTATTTAGATTAATTAAAATGAGCCCCACCTTTAACAACTGCAACATAAACAATATAAGTGATAAACACATTAATGCATCAATAATAACAATCCATGAATCTATACTTTAGTACATTTTTATGCCAGTACTTTTGTAGCCTACTTTTACTTAAGTTAAATTTTGACTGCAGGACTTTTACTTGTGACAGAGTATTTTTACTGTTATTTTAGGACTTTTAATTGAGTAGAAGATCTGAATACTTCTTCCATCATTGGCATGTTAGCATGTAGTCATTAGGACAAAGCATCAGTATGTAGTCTTGTCACTTTTTTGATACGTTCTCATTTCATTTTGAGAGTGATTATCCTGGACGTTTCTCACAAAAATCTTTGATGAATGATAAAATATAACAAATTGTGAGGTGTGTTGTGAGATTATAGTGGTTACTGATCCAGATAATTACTTTTCTGCTCTCAAATACATGTAAATTCACATAAGTACAGACACCTGCAAGACTTAGAAACTAACTGAAAACTGATATTTACAGCAGAAGGTGATGCAGCAAAGAATATTAGTAGATCGTATCACAGATTTTGATAAATTATAGATCCTTGAGCAAAAATCACATTATACCTGTCACACAGATGACCATGTCTCTACAAATGAGGGATTAACTCCATCTTGTGGTGCAGAGAATAAGTGCCAGTTCAGTGACGGTGTAAACATTACACAATGTCAAACGCTTAACTGCATGTGAACGGACATCTTTCAGATGCAAATTACTTATTTCATTATGTTCATTTTGATGCCTCTTACCTCTCATCTACTTTCACCCCCTATAGTGTCAATCACAGAAGCATTATGTACCATAAAATGAGGATATGCAGCAAAAACAGTCAAACACGGGTAACTTTATTTTAGGAACTGCTTCAGATAATAACAGTTACAAAAACCAGAGATTACTAAATGTAACATATAAGTTAACCTGAATAAAACCCCTTTCTTTCAGTAAAAATGGCAAAAAATAATGAAAAATCAAATTCAGCATTAAAAAGTGAGCTGATGGCAGTTTTGCTGCAGAATGGTGATATGTATGGTTAATTCAGAATCATTTACTTAAAAATGGACATCTCAATGAAGCTGGTACCAACGTATCATAGTTATGTTTATGAATACTGAAAATGACATTAAATTATTCTTACAAATCTTTGTCAAATCATAAAATCCATCATGAAAAATAAAACTGACTTCGCTGTGAACCTTTAATTTCAAACAAAAAGCACTACAATATAACAGAACTTGAGATGTTTTCTTTTTTTTCCTTTTTTTAGAAATTTAAAATCTGACAATCAGCCTCTCTAAATGTGAGCTCCTACTCCCCGCCACCGTCTCTCTTATCAGCCTCCTTGTTGTCTTGTGGCACACTGTCGTCATTGTCTTCGACGCCTTTCTTCTCGTCTTTGTTCGTGTCCCCTGCGTCCTGTTTCTCCTTCTGCTCAGCTGCATTAGTCTCTGTTTTTGCTGCTGTCACATCAGGCTTTGGTGTGTCCTCTTTCACTACCTCCTGAACATTGTACTTTCTATACAGTGTATAGTCTTTTACCACACTGATGCAGCACACTGCTTTGATGACCTCCACAATGATTGTCAGTTCTGGGTTGGTCAAATCAACCTTGTTCTTGGGGTTCAGCTTCCCCACGAGACCTACGAATAAAAAAATATTCATGGTCAATCAAAAAGGTGAAATTCACTTTTGATTTCCTTTGCTTCTCTGTCTGTCCACAGACTCTCATACTGGTTGGTTTTTATATATAAGAGTCTACTTGGGCTGGCTCCTTCTTATTTGTGTAAATATACAGTATGTTTAAACACAAAAATCAATATGGGCTGCACTCTCACAGTATTGTCTTGATGTTGGTCCCCAAAGTTCGCACAGAACTTGGCAAAAAACGTTTAAATATGCCGCCCCCTCTACTTGGAATAACTTACAGAAGGACCTGAAACTATCTGATCTAATCACTATCGAGGAATTTGAGTCATTTTTAAAAGATCAAGAAAATAGCACTTTTGGTCAGTGTGTCTGCTACTCTAATATTCACCGAATAGATAATTGCACATATTAATGTATTTGATTGTTTTGTGTTGCATTTTAACTGAAGGTTGTGCTCAGTCTTTGAAATGTGTGATAGCTGTATTTGTTTGTATTTATTGTTGTAACAATGTTTAAAGCTGCCCTATTGGCCAGGTTGCTCTTAGAAAAGATATTTTAAATCTCAGTGAGTCTTTTGCCTGGTTAAATAAAGAATATAGAGGGTTTTTTTCACTTAACAATATTATCAGGCTTTAATAGCTTGATTCCATAACTACCTGCGATTGACTTGATGATGTCATCTCTCTTGTTGTGGCTGCTGTTGCGAGCCTTGAAGGCGATCTGGTAGGTGCCACAGTTTGGAGTTTTGAACCAAGGCTCCAGGAAAGTAGTCAGGTACTTCACCATGTCATCCTGGAAGGCCTTGCATGTTCCAGTTACCTGGATGCGGAGAAAAACAAGGATAAAGACACTGCAGAAGACAGCAGGAAGCTGTAAACTGTTTGTGTTGATTTATACTCTAACATTACATTTGAGTGTTATGACAGATGATTAAACAATGACAATTCATTTCAACAAACTCTATACTATTCTTGCATTTATATATCAAACATCTTGTAAAATTATACACATATTTGTACATATTTCTTATTTTTATATGGAGATACTGTGTTATAGGTTGTCACATAAAGCACTTTTTTAAAATATATTTTTACATACTCCTTATTTTCTTATAATCCTCTATGCTTACACATAGGAGCAACTGTAACAAACGATAATTCAATGAATGAAATAACTCTGTTTCTGAACATCTCTTCATGCTGCATCTATTATATAACGAATGTTGACGAATGTAAATTTTAGCTTCTCACCGGTAGCATCCGAAGAATCACACGTGACTTTTTCTTCTTGGTGGTGTAGAGATCAGACAGGATGTGATGCACCAACTTGTCAGACTCTAGAGGAGGAAAAACAAAAAAACAAAAATTGCGACAACAATACTTATAAATGGCTGCAAATCACATTAATGACTTGTTCAGTAAAGTGACTTACCCAGATTGTGAGTTTTGATGAAGATGACATTGTTTGCTCCGCTGTCCAAAGCCTGGAAGCGCCCCTCCTGTTTCGCTCCAGATGCTTTCAACTGTGCCACTTCTTTCTTCAGCGCTTCATCAACATCTTCTTCTTCACTGCTGCTTTCATTATTTTCCTGCAACTGTGATCACGAGAGCAGCTTTTTGTTAAAGCAACTTCAATGAATTAATTAGTCCATAGTTAAGTACTAAAAAATGCCTCATACACTTTGAATGCAATTTGATGTAATTTAAATTACTTTTTTGTCAAAATAAATAAATAAATACAATACAATTACAATAATTCAGGGCTGGCCGATATGGAGAAAATCAATTATTGTTTGGACAACAATTTGGACCAAAAGACCTCAATACTGATAGAGGCCTTTTTGATAATCATCAATAATGCGGATATAATGTCTGGTAAGTTCAGACATTTAGATCACTTTACTTTAATATCAGGGAAAGACAGCACTCATATTAATTTGCTATTACAGCAATTCCTCACATTTGGTAAGTTGGAATTCATCTAGACACTTTTGTTGGAAAAATAACTTAAACAATTCAAACATTACTCAAACTTGTCGATGAGTTGTTTAAGCATTATATCAGGTTTTAGGTATTTCGAAACCCCTGGCTAAGAAACACGTGTCAAAACCAACTTGACCAGTTTAATTCAAGTCCATAATAAAGGGAAAGTGTAAACTTAGAAGCTTTTACTCTGGCTACCTTTATGCACTACACAGGAGCGATATGCAATTAAGAATAGTATTAAACATGGTTAAATATGCACTTTAGTCTGCACTTGTTCCAACTTGCACAGTGATTTAAATGTGTAAAATGCTAAGTAAATAACTAACAAATACAGAGATGTATTGTTTTTCACAAATTAAAGTGAGCCGGACTGACCTTCTCGGGCCCATAGAGCTCGTCTGCGTATTCATTGAGCAGATTTAAGGCCTCCAAAGTGCACTTCCTCTCGTTCATGTTGCATGTGATGAGGATCCCCTGCATGCCCACCTCCAGCTCCCGGGAGCCCTTCCACCGCTTGTTGTGGTGTCCGGCCGCGTACCGCTTCTTGCTTCGTTTCCTCGAGTCGTTGGACACGGCCGACATGTTAGCAGATGAGCTTTCGTACTAACAGAAACCTGCGTTTAAACTCAACACCAGCGGGCTACCGTGTTGTTTTGGTTACTCCCCCTCAGCGTTATTAGCCGTTAGCTTAACAGTTAAGGCTAAGTTTTCAGGGATTTTAAAGCTGCAGCGACTACAATGTAAGATGCATAAGCAGTTTAAAAGACGACACCGCCTGCCCGCCTAAACGTGTGTTAAAGTCGAGACTGTAGATGTTTCACGGAGCAATGTCTCATTCAGTCACAACATAGCACGTTTTTGCTTGCCCTGTACGGTGCGTCAGGAGGGACAAACGTCCTCGGATGTTTTCGCGAAACATTGTGCACCTTTGGATAATTTGCAATGATTGCTGTAAGGTTATACACAAGCATAAGGGACATATAAAACGGGGTTTTTATGCTGTTTTATTAAACCCCTTCATTTTCTGGTGAATCTCTTCCTGCACTAATTTTCCGCATTGATTAATGTGCATAATGAGTACTTTTACTTCTGGTATTGTAACAATATTTTAATGCACATACTTTTGCATACTTATGATTTTGAATGCAAAGTGGTATTGCTAAGATATGAAAACCAACCGCAAATAAAAACCGTATAGCCAGAGAGCGAAATCAAAAGATGAATACATGAAATAAAGTCAGGATTAAAACAGTCTTGTATTATTTATGTAACATTTCATTTGATCTCCAATGCACTTTTCCAATATAGTATAATTACTGTACAAAACATAGAAAATTTAATTTAGTATCAGTGCTCATTATTGGTTGAAAAATATCCACATCATGCAATTATTTTTTTTACTCATTTCATTAGTTGTATTACTTTTATGTCCTACAAAATAAGTTTAACATTCAAAAATATTTACTTTCCAATCAGGTGAAATCCAAAAATAAATGAAATTGATTTATGGGGGCTTTTTACATGATAAAAGAAAATTAATTGTCCAGACTGGTATTAGTAAATCAAATTGACCACTCACTAAGTCAATAAACACGACGGCTTTGATTTGTACTGCTGTAGGAAGCTGATAAAAGGAGATCGACTTGGTGGTTGTTGGTTTGACTGAAACAAATTAACAAACAAACTACACTGAGGATCTTTTGGAGAAAACTTTTCACAGTGAGTCGTCTATGTGACTGAGACATAACACTCCCGGCTTTACTTTTCCTCCACAGTGAGTCAGCAGCTCTTTCTCAGTGCTGACCTCTGTGACGGCCGACAGCTCTGGTTCATCTGACAGAGCGAGACAGAGGAGCCGACAGCAGGCGAGCCGCTCTGCATCAGAGCAGACTCCCACTGAAAGAACTCACAGCCCCTCTGGATCCTGCCCCCGCCGCCAGACCGGCGGACCGGACAGCAGTAAAACCCTCGCCCGTGGTTTGGCCCACCATTGGATACGACCTGACGCTTTGCACGACGTCCACATGAACACAGTGGGGATGTGACCCTCTGTCCTCCTTTCGTCGTCATAGAAACGGAGGAGCGGCTCATGAACGAGGAGAGCGTGTTGGTGGACAGGGAGTTAAGGACGCTGTTGGAAAAAGAGCCACATGAGGAGGGACGGGGGGGTTTTGCTGGGTCAGTGTAGATGGTAAAGGAAGATTTTGGAGTCTGTTTAAGCTTTGTGTGCTGTGTGATGACTGCTTTGGGTCTGGTAAATGAGTTATTAGGGGTGGAGGTCTTTTCTGGGATGAAGGGTTTGTGCCTGAACAGAAAGGGTGTGTTTGTTTCAGAGTTTTTACAAGGCCCGTCTGACTTGAGTCCTGTTTTGCGCTGATTTGATTTGCAATCCCGAGTTACAGTTTTAGGCACAGCAAAACAATTTTTGGGCTCTGAAACTGTTGAATGCTGCCTGTTATTATTTAAGTGATTATACACATTAACTTGGGATCTCATCTTTGTAGGCAGAGACGTCATTGATGATCCCCCAGTTATCTTTTGAGTTTTAAAGTGGTTTTCAACGCTCACTGTTGCTCTTATATCATCCCGATCGCCTGTTAAATGTGTACCATTAGGCTCCTTCCACACATGACATCCACCGTCAAAATCTGACGCATAATCAACAGCAAATTCTCTTTCTGTTTCACTGATCACATCATCATCACCCATCAGCACCACATCATCGTATGATCCACACCTTTCCTCTGTTTCCACGAAAATTTCAGCATCCTCTTCTTCTTCCACACCCTTTACTGTTGCTCCTGAGTTGGAGGGCTGGTTCGGCGGAGGCTGATTTAAAATGCAACCCACAGTCGTTGAACACAGAACAAGGCTGCTGCTGTTGTTGTTGTTATTGGAAGCTGAAGAATGATTTAACAGGACTGAAGAGGACATATTAGCGACAGCAGCTGCTGACCTCTTGCTGCGTCCCCAGGGTGGTGTAGTTGTACCATTCAGCACAGTCTTTGGTGCAATCAGGCTTTGACAGATTTGAACAGAACTTGAGTTCTCCTTTGTGTCTAAATCCCTTGTGATTTTCTCTGAACATGATTTAGGGGGATTCTTGAATGATGCGGGTTTATTTGTGGTAAGTGTGTTTTCCTCTTTATTGTCATTGGATTTTTCTTTTTTGCTGTCTGCAGCTGTATTTCCAAACATGGGTCTGACCATTGACGGGGTCTACGAGAAGAAGATAAGATTAGAGTTATAATCAGGGATTCATGAAATATCACTCATCTCTGATTATTCTTGAACCTCAATTAAATTCTGTCAGCAGTCACTGGTGCTACACGTTGTGTTCATTTATCTTGCTCCTTTTTTTCTCTTGTGAAAGTTCAAACACAACTGTCTAAAAGCTAATCATGTAAAGGTCATGAATATCAGCATTTATGATTTGCAGCTCAGTTATGTATTTATGTATTTATTTATTAATCAAAAAAAAGTCTCTCTACAATCATAAATATTACATGTTGGATCTTTTTGAACTAAACAAGCTCCATCCTTAAAAATTTCCATTTGGCCATCATCCAAGACAGTTTGTGCCCGGGGAGATAGAAGGGGGGGGGGCTCATGGGATTTAGGTGTTGGGATGCATCGTTGGACGACGGCCACTCACCCTCTCTAGACTTCTAGTTATCTTCATCACACACCCATCCGACATCATTCTCGCTGCCAAATGAGCTGTGTTTCGGGAGTCATCCAAACCTGAGAAAAGAGGAAAGACAAAGCACAAAGGATTAGACTGAGTATTAACTACGTTGATATACAGCATTTTGATGAAATAACTTGCTTTTTTATACCAGAATGTTCTCTCCCTGAAAACTGTATTCCCAGATCTTGTAGCGCTCCGTTTAGACCTTTGGGTTTCCTGTCATAAAACAGCTGAAAAATACACAAAAAATGGGGGTTAATCTCAGCATGAGTAGCGCCGAGACAATTAGGTCTAGCCCAAGTACTTAGTTAATTTATTTAAAGTTTTATCAGTAAATATTAAGTTACAAGTACTTTTTTCTAGTCACAGTTTATTAAACGTAAACACTTGCTGCTTTTCCTGGTTACTTGTCAATATTATTTGAATACCTTTCAGTTTTTGGACTGGCAGGCAGACCAAACAAGCAAATCAAATACTTAACTTTGGTAACTTACAATGGGAATTTGCCCTAACTATAAAATGCATTTCATTTTAAAGACCAAACAATCCTAAAAATGTTTGGCACACATTACAATTGCTAAAACATTGGTTAGGTGCAGCCATAAGCACAAGAAAGAAAAAGCAACAGAAAGAGAGATTTAAAGATGAAGCAGCTGAGCTTCTGCTTACCCTGTAGGTGCTTCTCAGGTCTATCCAGCTGTTGAGCACATCAGGTTTGTGGAGCTGCTTGCGTTTACATTCGTACTGCAAACAAACTCCAAGATCCCAGTCTGATACGCAACGCAGGTGGAGGCACGTTCAAATTAATCATTTGTGTTTTTGTCAAAATTCATTACTTCATTTGAAAATAAATAAAAAATCCAACACAGTAAAAATAGAACACTATTGTGGTAAGGCAGCTTTTTTCACAGCACATAATGCAACAGAGCCACAGAGCCAGATGAGTCAGTGCTCTTATTCAAGATTTGTAGTGTTTGAAGATAAAAAAAATTGCACTCTAATTGATATTTAGTGTGCGCTTGTCTTCAGTCCAAGTAACTAGGCAGAGACCGACGGTGATGAGTTTTTAGTAACAGAGTTGTAGAGAAATGTAACTGACTTTTACCTGACCATGTGAGGAAAGTACACAGCTTTTGAGAAGGTGAAGGTGTAGAAGATCTCTGTTGTCTGTTGGGAAAGACCACACCCTTCTCGAGCTGCAGGTTTTGCAGCCAGCGGCTGAACCGAGAAAGACAGATCTGAAGGGGGATCCCTGCCTCAACTTGCATCTGTGAGACAGAACAATGAAACTGTTAGATGTTGTGTAAAAGAATAGTCAGTATACTGCAGCAGAAGTGTACTGGTTTGTTTGAGCAGTGTATTTACGCCTGCACAGTCACCTGTGTAATCCCGGTCAGCTCAGTGCAGAACCCGGACAGAATGGGATGCTCTTGAGGTTGGACATAATTATGAAACTCGGACTCGACCTCCCCTGTGGACGTGTTCAGCAGAACAGCAGGAAACTCAACTGTGCAGAGGGAAGAAAGAGGGACATGTATGTTATCAGCAATAAAGGTGAAAAAGAACAAATCACACTGCATGTAACATATTAAATGACTACTTACTTATTTCCTGGCTGTAGTTGTTTTTTTCTCTCCAGCAAGTGGACTCAAAATCAATCACAATCAGATATGAAAATATTTGACCTGAAAGAAATCAGACAGTGTTGTAAAGCCACAGGTGCAATAGTGTAAAAATGTACAGACAGTGGGGGTCGAGATAACACAACATTAACGAAAAGAATTCTACTTACTTGATAATAATGATTTCTTTGACCCATTAGAGGACCGCTGCCTCAATAATCCCAATTCTCTGTGGAGGCAGGAAGGATTCAAGAGCCTCTGTTAGAAACGCAGTAATGTTACTCGCCTACTACCAGCGTTACCTGAATGAAATGTGTATGGGCTAATACTGTTAATCCGTTTCAAAACAGATGTTAGTTTTTCATGTTTAAGTTATATTAAGCACTCAGTTTAACACAAATTTAGAACCTAGCTAACGCTGGTTGTTAAAAACTTTCAATAGCTCGCGTTTCTTTGTGCTCCTAGTAGCTAACGCTAAACACAAACGGAAACAGTTACTTACTTGGCCAGTTTCTTTGTAGACATAACGTTGGCTTTGACTTCAGTTAACTCCGCAAAAACAGTTAAACTAAAGAAAGGGTCTAAGTTAGAAAACGCAGCAAAAGTCGCGCTGTTTTTTAAAAGCTCATCCTTCCGTCTAGGCTTGATTAATTACGGCTGCTAAGTCAGTGAAATCGCACGCGGAAACATGTAATCGATCACAGAAAAATCGGAAAGTTGGAATGTTGCGCATTTCCGGTTTTACTGTTTTTCCATCAAAACAAAAGCATTAATTTCTTTAGACAACATTACACGAACCGAATTCAACTTTTTTTATGCCGATACAGCGTCCGTGTGATTCTGTTATGTAGAAATTATAATACATATGTCAAAATATACGCAGTTTTAACTACACTTACAGACGTAAAGACACTACAACAGGCTATACATTACTTTATTTTTAAAGCCACAAACCAGAAGTAGCGCTTTTATTATTTGTGTCTTTATATCAGTATTGTAACCGTAGGGTTTCTGTTCTTTAGCCATGTGTTTATACCGGTGGTAGAAAAACATGTACGTGGAGTCCGCAGTACGAATAACATCTGGTATATACATTTTTTTCTAATTACTTATATCCAAATAATATATCATCTCAAATTATAATTTTATACGTGTAAATGTGTATTTTTAATGTTTTAGCTAGCAAGTAAGTCTGTAGTGTTTCCTGTGTAACTGTTACTCTTATTTCTGACTTAAGTTCTTTGTGCATCTGTAACATGTCATATTCCCTGTATGTGGATTGTAACAGACACTGCAATGAGTTCACTTGCGTCTGCAGATATATAGCTGAAACTTACTTTATTTACCTGGAAGTTTCAGCACAAATAAAACAAGCCACTTATGTAGTAAGTAGATGTGCTTTTAATGCAAATATCCCTCTCATAATAGGATAAAATACGACAAAGACAACAATATATAATCTACTTATCCTGATAACCACTCTGTTAACAGCTAGTATAATCTAGTAAGTAACTCAATCAGCATTATGATCTATTCTATAATTTCTAAAAGATATTCAGTCTCACCAGGTGAAGGATGAAGTTGTTCCAGAATATCAGTTATCCAAATAATTGCCAATTGGGGTAGCCTATCTTTTGAAAAGTTTAAATATTGATGCCAATATGATACTTATACTAAAACACATCTTGTCTCAGTGCCTCATACTGTCAAGATGTGTTTCTACAAACCCATTTCTCTTTTTCGTCTCAGACATGATGATGTATGATGGCGTTTACCGGCAGAATTACTTCAACTACATTAAATCAATTGTAGTTTCCTGAAACGGGAGTTCGAAAGACATAAGAGAGATGTTTTTTTTTTTTTTTTTTAATTAATGAAAGCATGAAACTATTTTCATAATTTATTTTGTCTTTGCACAATGCAGCTGCACTCTAAAATACAGTCGAAAATTATGATTTAAATTAGGGAATATCTGATCAGAGAATACAACACTTACAGCATGACTGGCAGTATTTGACATTCAAAGTTACAAACACGCAAACCCTATTGAGCTTTAACATCCAGCTCTAGTTGACTAAACACAGTTAACTCCCCTGTTCTACCTTCACAAATAAAAAACAAGGCACATTTCAAGAGGAATATGTGTAGATCTTAGACATAGATAACCTTTTGCTGAAATGATACAATTTCTTAAGTTGATTGCCATGAGACAATGTCATTTCAAATAACTTAAAAAAATCTCCCAGTAGGAACATCAGCTTAAACATGGAGCCTTCGTCATCATCATCAGCAGCAGCAGCAGGAGCAACATGCAACAGAAAGAAAAGAAAGAACAACTCCCCCACAGCACACGAGGATGCCAAAAGATTAAAAACTGGTCAGGAAAGCGAGGAGACACTGGAGTGTGGACCTTCCTCCTGCTCACCGAGGATCTCTGTACTGCTCGACCGCCTTCGACAACCCATTACACAGAATGAGCTGACAGAGCTGCTGCATTATGCAGCTCTCGGGAAAACAGGTGGCATTAAACAGCCCAGGTAATGACTATGGCAATAAGATGTGATCTACTTCATCAGCTCTCATCAAATAACTCTCTGTAATGCACTTTTAGTGTGTCCCTGTGCTCTCACAATAATCTAAATGATCCCTTAATAGTCTGCACCACTTATACTCTTCAAGTCATCTCATCTTTGTCCCCCCTGTGTCTCTTGTAGTTGGTGTCGTCTCCACCATCAGAAGAGCATTAAAGCTGTAAATGTGGTGATCATTGAGGGCCTGACCCAGGGCCACTTTTACAAACATTACCTCACCCTGCGACACCTCAGGACCAACTACACCACTGTAAGTAACCAGAGGTGATGGAAATGTACTGACAGAACAGGAACGTGTAAGGAATGAGGTCATTTTGGGGCCGGATGCCTGTCCTCTGTGTCTATGTTGGTTGGTGTTTGCCCTTAACTAAACTCTGATCATGTGACCTGTTACATTTTAAACTTTGCAATAAATCTTACATAAAGAGCACTTAATTTCTAAAATGTTTTAAGGGTGGTATATTTGAGAAACATTTTCATCATTTTACCCCTTTATCCTCTTATCTATTACATTTTTAATCACTTATAATGACTGTATAAACTCAAAAAATCATGAATTTATGACAGAAACATATAGGCTAAACATGTCAATGAAACGTGTCTCTGACACGGTCACAGCAGTGTCAATGTCTTGGGTAAACACGGGTTTTCTTGTAATTTTTCTGTCTTGATTAGAGGATGACTTTTACTCCATCATCTACTGATGTGGTGTCAGGAATTTTCAGCAGTGAAGTTCCTAAATCAGATGGTCTGTTTCATTCCCAAAGACACAGTGAAAGCAGTGAATTGCACAAAGGTGAGTATTATGTGTAGACCTGAGCAATATATGAATGCATCATCGGTATGACATGATTCTACATATTATCTTAGACTGTAAATTTCACCCGTGCCCTGTTTTAAATGGGTGCTATAGAGTTAAATGTTCGGATATGCTCTGAAATTAATGAATTGTTATAGGTATTAAGATAAACAATGAATGTCTCATATCCACATTATATTTGAATGTCAAAATAATCATCTTGTGTGCAATGAATTATCCTCTGAATGCTCTAATATTCATCCAAACACATTTTTCCATTCGGACATTTTTTCATTCGGGCATCTAGTCAAAAATACTGCACTGTTTAGTTACTGGCTCTGTTTTCAATGTAGTTTTTAAGTGTGTGTGTGTGTGTGTGTGTGTGTGTGTGTGTGTGTGTGTGTGTGTGCGTGTGTGTGTGTTATTGCATACTGTTTCAGCACTGACAATTCATCCAATAATCACCAAGTTTGGGACAAAGAGGAGAGGACTGACTGCTTATGTTCTTACCCAGGAGGAGATGATCAAGAGACACTACCCTGTCAAAGGTGAGTCTCTCTCTCTGTTTACATCCATACTAAATTTTTTTGTGTCACGGCTTTTCCTCAGAGCCACTCTGCTCCAGACTAAATCTTAGCAGGCATACTGTATGTTACAGACCAGTGATTTTCGATTTTTCTTAAGCTCGGTTTTTGGGCGTGAAAACTTCAGCTGGGTTAGCGTGGTCTCAAACTCTGTGGGTTGCTGTCTCTTTCACCGTTCTCACTTTTCGTTTCTGTTGACTCAGGAATGCCAGGCTTTGAGGACTTTGTGTGCACAGAGAGTGTTGACTGCGTGACCGACAGCAGCCCTCTGTATGGGCTCGACTGTGAAATGGTGAGATGCTCTCAGTTATATACTTCATTACCAGTTATGTATTTTCAGAAAATCAATGCTGCAGAACATTTTGACAAATCCATATGAACGACGTACATCTCTGAAAGACAGGTGCCGTTATTGTGACAGTTTCTCGAGCTACGATACACCAATTTTACACATTTATTTTTAGCAATATGATATAAATACACCTGCTGAATTTTGGTTATTCTAGATACGATTTTATAATTTGTTGTCTTTTATATTAAATGTGACACTGTAATACTGTAAGAACTATAAATATGCTTTAGTTTAAAAAATGTGTTTGCCGTTTTTATAAGGTAAGCGCAACCAGTTGCAGTTCACAGAATGCTATTTTAATTTTAAGCATATTTATGTTAGTCGCAGTCCAGTTTGACAGATATTTACCACCTGACATATTATGCCACATCACATCACTACATCACAATATTTTATTTATCATTTGGTTTCTGCTCTCTAGCGCCATCTCGTCTATTCAGCATCTCTCCACCCCATGTAATGGTGATATTATCACTTTTGTGGGCAAGATGTTGATAGAATTTTGTGTCGTAAATTATTCTAAGGTTTCCAGCAGTTAATCAGTGTGTTCTTGTTGTGTTTCAGTGTCTAACAAAGACGGGAAATGAGTTGGCTCGTGTCTCTCTGGTGGACAGTGATGGGAACTGTGTGATGGATGAGCTGGTCAAACCTCAGAACCAAATCCTCAACTACCTCACCAGGTACACAAATATGCATAATTTAACTCAAATGTTATTTGTGAAAATATTTTTCGCTTGGTATAACTAGCGTTAATGGAGGCTAATAATGCTATAATTAATGCTTTAGATCACCTGTAAAGTGGAGCAATACATGCATAGTTAAAAGTCTCAGTGATGTACTCACCATCAGCACTCATCTGGTGCCTCTTGTCCAATCAAATTACTTGAATTACAAAACTAGAACTAGTTTTGGATAACCATCAATCACAGTATTAAAATAATAAAACACATTTTTGTTCCCTGTGTTGCTGGCTGCCCTCTGATAGGTTCTCTGGTATAACTGCAGCAATGTTGCGACCAATCACAACCACCCTGCGGGACGTTCAGGTGAAGCTCAGGACGCTGTTGCCGAAGGATGCGGTTCTAGTGGGGCATTCACTTGACAATGACCTCATGGCTCTGAAAGTGAGTTAATACTGTCTGAAAAAAGTGATTTTCTTCATGCCAGCTATTATTTTGAAGTTACATTTTTCAGATATAGATAGATATTTTAAGTTTGCAGTGTCTCTCTCAAATACAGAACCGTTTTTCTTATAAGAAGTTTGAAGTTGTGACCTGTATTGTGTTTGCGTCCTCCCTGCAGCTGATCCACCAGCATGTCATCGACACCTCGCTGCTGTATAGGAGAGAGTTCGGACAGAGGTTTAAGCTGAAGGTCCTGGCTGAGACAGTGCTGAAGTGAGTTGTCGCTCTTTCTCTCTGTCTCCCTGCCTCCCTGTCTCTCTGTCTCTGTCACCTACCACAGCTTATAATTAAATTTCCCACTTGTGTCCCAGGAGGCAAATACAAACTGAAGAAAAGAGTGGACATAATCCCATTGAGGATGCTGTGGCAGCACTGGAGCTGGCTCAGTACTTTATTAGAACAGGACCTCGTCAGGTAACACGTCGCTTTTTTAACACACGCACTAATACACACACGCACAAATTTATCTAACATTTTCTGTGTATGCTCACTGTCAGGTTGTAGAACTTCATCTGGAGGAGCTATGGGGATATACGATCACAGAGGAGTGCACTGATTGTGCACCTGCACCCACACCGAGTCACAGGTGCAATATGTTATACAATCTGCAAACCTCTCTCTATTCTTTACATCTGACTACAGCTGCTTATACCATGTCCATGCCTGGTTGGGTAAACCTTATCGTTCCTATAGGTATTTTGCTTCTATGATAAATTATAGACTAGTTAGAAAAATATTTCTTCTATCTCTAATGAAAATATTAAAAACCTATCAATACGTCTATAGAAGAATTCTGTTCTTCATTGACAAAGTGAAACCCATCTCAGCGCACAGTCTGCTGAAGCAAAATCTCACAGACTCTCTGTCTTTGTCTCTTGTTCAGGTTTTCCGACATCCTACAGACACTTGGCCGGTCTGTAGCCTTTATAGGAAAACGCTCTGAAATCACCCTGGATCTGTCCAATCAGCTGTGGTACAACTCTGATAAAGAGGTGAGACATTAGGGGTGCTGGAGCTGGAAGTACAGCTGCTGCTCATTCGTGTCCAAATGGGCCAGTTGAGGTGGTTTGGGCATCTGATAAGGACGTCTCCTGGGTGCCTCCCATTAGAGTTTTTCCTGGCATGTCCCAACTGGAAGGAGGCTCTGGGGTGGACCCATAACATGCTGGAGGGATTATATATCTCTCAGGCCTGGGAACACCTGAGCATCCCTTAGGAGGAGCTAGAAAAGGTTTCTGGGGAGAGGGATGTCTGGAATGCTTTGCTCAGCCTTCTGTTATCGTGACCCGGCCCCAAAAAAGCAGAAGATGAAAAACCTGTTATTGACTGCTGATTCCTCACTCCTCTTACTAGCTTGTAGGGGCCATATATGATCAACAAAAGCACCTAACAAAAGGCATTTTTGGAAATCAGCGAGGTGAAAAACAAGCCCTCAGGCCTCATTTTAGCCTTTGTTATGGCTCAAAAACTGATGTTAATAGAGGAGTTTTGTTTTATTTTGAACTTGAGCATACAGTATGAGAATACTGTCATACCTGATATGTTATGATCCACAAATGTTAGGTAAGATACAAGATTAATAAATTCACGTTCCCCCTATGAGAGGGGACATCATGTTCAAAGTTTGTCTCCATACAGCCTGTCTACACTGGTTACACCTTGATAATGTAAACTGGATATTGTCTCCTGTCACGGTGCTGTCATGTATAAATGCTGGACACACAGCCTGCCCTGCGGTCCCTGTCCCCTGCCCACTTCCCCCCAAACACATCTGTTACTATGTTCTAGGTCAATATACGTGTATTGTAGCCCTTATCCTCTTTTACCTCCACTCACTATAAAACCTGTGTCTTTCTTTTTTTCCTTTCCTTTCCTTTAACTCCCCCTTTTCCTTTTCTCTGCCTCTGTTACTTTATCTCGTCTCCTTCAGGTGATGGCCTCTTTCAGAAGACAGTCCAAGTGTCCGTTCCTCTCAGTGCTCCAGTTTTCCTCCCTCTCAGACCATCTTAAAAAGTGCCTCCCTTATCAGGAGCAGCAGAACCACAGGGTGAGGCATTTATTCAGAAGTTTTAAGTGTCTAAGCGTGGTTTAAATGCAATACTTGATGTTTTTGTTTATCCTGCAGGTGTGTGCAAACCTTCGAGATATGTGTGTAGTGTTTGCCGGCCCGTTCCCTGCAGGTTTCTCGGAGAGAGAAGTGAGGCGGCTGTTTTGTTGCTGTGGACCGGTTCGGAAAACCAAAATACTTAACACAGCTGTCAGGGTATATTTCACCTTTACTTTGCATTTATTAAACTTCTCTTTGTGTTTTTGTTACAGATTAACACAACAACTGAATACCTCTGAAGACATGGTGATAATTACTGCTGTAAATGCTGTTTTTCCTCCTTTTGGATGTACTTTATCTCAACTATATTTTCTGACAATGTTTGGTCACCAGGTTCATGCAGAGGTAGAGTTTGAGCTGCTTGAGGGAGCTATGCTGGCTTTAAAAATTCTGAATGGAGTTAATGTGCAAGGACAGTCTATCAAAGTATGTCTTTTCCCCTTTTTCTATCACTTATTCCCTTTACATTACAGTTAAAGTTATTCCAAAACTTTTGTAGACTGCTGTATCTCCAGCGTGTTTCTCTTGTGTGTACCTTTTTTAGGTCCAGAGGCCTGTTTACGAGTCAATGCTGGACTTGGATCTGACTCTTGATGCTTTGATGGATGACAGTTTTAACGCCAGTCAACTCTATGCAGTCAAAGTAAAGCCCAGTATGATTGAGAGGATGCACATTCCTGCGAGGGTCAATGGACACACGTCAGATGGAAAATGCTCAGGCGTTACTTCTGTTACAACAGTGGACAGTTTTCCCTCAGCTCAAGTAAACGGTCAACAGTTGCAGCCCGCGACTACCACAAAGTCCAAACTGTCTGAGGAGACGGTCAGAGAGACATTCTGTCACTTTGGTACGGTGGAGAGAGTCGTCCTCCCTGCCGAACATGGAAAACATGCAAAACATGCATACATAAGTGAGTTACAAATGATTAGTTATCCCTTGTTGGACTGTATGTGTGGAGTTCAAAGCTTCTAACACAAGTGTCTGTGGTTGACAGAGTTTGAGAGCTCAGAGGGCAAACACATGGCCCTCAGCTCCTCTAAGAGTCTTCTTAAGGAAAAATACCTCATCTGTCCATCTCTAACTCCAACCCATTTACCCTCATGGGTTGCCATGACAACACCAATGAAAACAGTGGATCCTGACGAGGAAGCAGCAGAGGATGAAGACAGGACCCACATGCATACCAGTTCTCAGGTAAAGACAGTGTAAGACAGTTCAGTGTATTGACTCCAGGTGGTTGTCACACAGTCGTAAAGTCACTGCTTAGAAAAAGGATTTCATGTCCGTGAAAATGGAAGTTGTATCCGTCTGCCAGTGTCTTTTCTTTGTTAGAATGCCAACATGTTTCACTATAGCGGAGCCTTACAAAGTACAGCTTTGACTGGTGAAAGTTGAGCAAAGTCTGACTAAATCGCCCTTTACCTGACAGACTGGCAAATGGAAAATGGACCTGCATGTGTAACACTTTCACACTACAAATCACATTTACCCATTCACACACACACACACATTCACACACTGGTGGCTACCACACAAGGTGCCACCTGCTACTCAGTTTTTAACCATTCATACACATTTACACACCAATGGAACAGCCATCGGGAGAAATTTGGGGTTCAGTATCTTGCCCAAGGATACATAGACATGTTGACTGGGATTGAACCCCCAACCTTGCAATTAAAGGATGACCCACTCTGCCACCTGAACCACAGCTCAGTTGTCAAAGTTTTTCTTTTGCCCCATTAGCGTCATGGATGCTCTTAAGAATAATTGTCTATTTTCATCCATTCAGAAATGTTGTTTTTGGCGTGAGCATTACAGCTAAGTCAGGGTACAAGTGTAGCTATAGTCTTGTGTACTGACTTCTACACGGCTGCTTGAACATCAGTTCTCTGATTATTCTGCCTTTCAGCTTGCAGGCTCAGTCAATCCTCAGTAGATACTTTCTAGACTAAAATCTCAGAGAGAAAACTAAGCTTTTGATGTGAAGGCTGGCTTTGTGTGTCTAATGTTGACATGTCTCACTTCTTTGATGAAAACATTTCAATCTGAAAGTTAATCCAGCTGACTGCATACAGACAGCACAGTGAATATGCTTTTGGACTCATTGGACTCAAACACAACGCAAAAAAACTGTAAAGTGCACATGAGACATTAGTATGTTTGTGATTTCAGATCTGTACAGTTTATGATTTACTGAACACATCAATTTTTGATCCATGCAGGACCACGAAATGGGTCTCATGATGGGGAAGTTGGACCGCCGCCTGCGGACGCTCTTTAGATCTCTCCCAGACGGCACCTTGTCTGTGGTCGTGCTGCTCGGACACACCAGGTGAGGACTCTGACAGTCCGAGAAAAGTCTGCCTCAAAATGAAGTATTATTAACCTTAATTTTTCTCTTACGCAGTGCTCACAGCCAACTTCCTGGTTTGTGCCTTATGGAGGTCAAGCAAAGCAGCTGAGGACAGAGAGCTGGTCCTCTGTGAATGGCTGCTGCCTAGTTTGGCAGTAATTTACAAGCAGTGATTGACATGATTGACAGCTGCTTTTAGAGACTCTTCGGTTCAGATTGAATGTTTTCCTTCAGCTACGTGGATTCTTTTTTTTTACAGATTATATCAATGTGTGGATATTGATTGTTCGGATATAGTGACAGTTTCAGCAAATATGACAAAAGATCATTTTGATAAAAGTACCCAACTGTACCTTTTATGATGGCTCTGTAGTTTTCTGCTCTGAAGTAGCTGTCCCAGTAAGCCAGCATGGACAACAGAACGGTGAAGTAATGATTCCGAAATACGGAAGTCCGTTAGCCTTTTAGCACTTCCGGTTCCCGCGTTTTAAATTCGAAGGGGTATTTGAATGAGTTTTCGGTAAAATGCCTTAAATAAGGTCTGTGGTTAACACTGGCTAAAGATATTAGACGTTTTGTTCTATAACATCAAATACGTCCGCTTAAACCCGATTTTCGAACTTTTGAGATTTTACTTGTCTTAAAAAAGGCAGTTGCTAACAAATGGCTTAATGGGACTACAATGTTTGTCGGGGACGTTAGCCGTCATCACAACAGACACAGAAACTCATTAAACCCACTTATCCACCTTTACAGCTTCACAGAGTCGCAATCAAGCTTGTAGATTTATCTGTTTATGATATTTTTCGATTGTGTTTTAAAGTGTTTTTACAGTGTTTGTAGTTGTGACGTTGAAGTTGCGCGAACGGTAGCTTTTTACTTCTGGTAATTTCATTCCCGCTTCAAAACACACAAAAGTATTGTTCATCTATGAAGATTATTATGCTGAAGAAAGCATGTAAGTCTCAGAAACTCATGTTCGTCACAGAGCTTATTTTTGGCGATAATCAAAAATCCCCTAAGGTTTTTGACGAGGGAACCAGCGCGATGCTAACTTCCTGGTTGGCCTACAAAAATATGTCAAACCTTCACCACTATACCAGGATACTGAAGTTGAAGCAGCCATATGGAATCAACCACATTTAGTTTTAATTTTTTTAATGCCTATGGTATTTTTTTAACATGGAATTCTGACTGTTAAGACTAATTTGGGGACCTATTAGGTTTACTGAAATATATCCATAATTACTTAAAATACTTAATTCAATTTTATTTCATGATTTCAACAGGAATTCGGTTTCATACTGTGCTCCAGGAAACCCTGGTCACTTATTTTTAAAAAAAGAACAATTTAGAAATTACAAATATTTTGAGAAAAAATGTCATCAAACTGAGATCAAATGTTCTGTGTTAAATGTCTGTTGTGTAGGATTTAGCGGCATCTAACAGGTGAGGTCTCAGATGTCAACCAACTGAAACTTCTCCCATGTGCTAATGGTGAAGTAGTGAACCATGCTGGTCGACGCAAAATTACAAATGGCACTATCTACAACCAGTGTTTGGTTTGTCTGTTGTGGGCTACTTTAGAAACAACATAGCGGGCTCTGTGGAAGAGAACCTGCTCCGTATGTGGATATAAACAGCTCATTCTAAGGTAATGAAAACACAATTCTTATTTTCAGATCTAAAGAAAACACTTATATTTCATTTGTGCAAATATATCCCCCTAAATCTGACACACTGGACCTTTAACAGGACCTGTAAATACTGTAAGGGCATTTGATGCGCAGGTCTTAATATTTTTGTCTGTAACATTTGTGTTCTAAAGTGACATGTACTGTGCAATTACTGACGTTTGGTGAGCTTGAGAACAGGGAAGACAAGACACAAATACTAAGAAACATTCTTTAATTTTTTCCCCTGTTCCAAGGAAATATTTAAGTATTTTTAAACTATCTCATACAAAAATGTATACGTCTTCTTAACGTTTACACCTTTTGCATTAGAACATACTTTGACATTGTTGCAGGTTGACACAGTTACAAAACATTAAACACAAAAAAGGTAAAGAAATCAATTCTGTACAAAAAGAAAACAAGCACCTCTCATGAAGGATCAAAATGCCACCAATAATAAACATCACATTATCATTGATAAGCTTATATATGTTTGATAAAACTGGGGAAGTTGACAGAACTTATACATTAATTTAAAATGGGAAAAATATTTGACTGCATTAAAATACTAAATCAGCCAGACATTGTAAACTACAGGACCTGTCTGGTGGTATTTTATCTCTCACAAATTATTAAACAGATTCACAGGGATACAAAGACCGGAGAAAATGAACATCTCCCTCACATGCACAAACTCGCACACAACTCACACTCACAAAATATAAGACTAATTGGAGGTGATGGTGTCCTTAAAAATGATGAATGGTTTCAAAGTGACAGCATGGCTGTGGTGGCAGATTCCAGTCTTAACAACACATCAGAAAATAAATGAACATTTCTGGAGTTTAGCTTTTAAGATTCTAGTGAAGAGTGTGTCTGTGTGTTTACCCGGAAGAGTTGCCTGCTCCTCTGATATAAGATCAAAATATGGCAGCTGTCGTTATGGCTTGTGTTCTCTCTTTCAATAGTCAAGTCAAATAGCTTGGCTGGTAGCTTTGGACACGGTATCCACAGCTGTTGAGTGAACGCA
Organism: Plectropomus leopardus; assembly: GCF_026936395.1. NCBI lineage: Eukaryota > Metazoa > Chordata > Actinopteri > Perciformes > Serranidae > Plectropomus > Plectropomus leopardus. The sequence continues at coordinate 18,174,681 of NC_142178.1, forward strand.
TGAATTTAGGGCGAGCACCACTCCCAGTGAAGTACGACCCTACAGGAGAGCGTCCCTAGTGCTTAAAGAAGAGACTGAGCAGGAGCTCATTGTGGGACAGTGGCCTCTCCACCCCTCACCTCTCGCTACCAAACTTCTGGGACCTCAAACAGTGATGTTGTGGATTCAGCACCTGCATGAGAGAGGGACAGACATGCAAAGATAAGAGCAAGAACCACACCTTAGCTATCACACTGAAATCTCATTGGGTACATTTTAGTGTTTGAACTCTAGGCTTTTTGGATAAGTTGGCCTACTCAGAAAGGGTTTCCGCTACCAGGGTTTCATTGACAAAATTTCCAAACTTTTCCATGACTTTTCAAGGACCCAAAATAAAATGTAATAACTATTCATAGCACATATAACAAAGCTGTATTGTAAACTGAGAACCAAAGTGACTTGCTGCCACACCAGAACCACCTGAAGTTACAAGGAGCATTTCATGTACAATTTCTCAGACATCGACCCTGTTATTTACCATTTGAACGGTGCGGAGCTGATTCAAAGTGCTATCAAGCTCTCGCACTGACAAACACACCTTCAGACTTCTTTTTCTTGTTCTTTTGACTTTTCCTCCCCCGGACTGTCGGGGCTTGTTGCCAGGTGACCGTCCCCTCAGCATCATTGCCTTCAGGACTCTGCTTCTCATCATCATCATCATCATCATCATCATCACAATCATCGTCATCAGGAAGTGGACTTGACCCTGCTGAATCTGATGCATCTCTGCAGGGAACAGCGACCGTTGAGAGACTTGCATCACAGCAAACAGAATAACAGTGACAGCATAAATGACAATCTCCGTTTTTACTTACGCCGTCTTCAACCATCCTTCTGAGGTCTTGCTCTCGATAGCTTCTGCATTTGCCTGTCCACTTTTGTCTAGTAAACAAAATGACAACCAGTGCATTAGAGCTTGAATTAGACTTCTTAATACAGCTTTATACTTTAACTAAATTAGGACGGATACATTTGATGTCTACCACCAAGCATAAGAAGGCTTGGGCTGGCACAGAAACTTTAAAACCAAGACATATGGTTTTATATAAATATAAAAAACAATTCTGGAAGAAAACTATAAATATTACGATGATTTAAGATGCATGACTACATCAGAGTAGAGCTGCAAATGACCCCATCAAATGTATTGAATGGATGACATTGTAACTATTGTTCCTGTTTAATGATGCACAATTCTTACCTACGAGAAAAAGATATGTGCATATTTTTAAATACTTTTTCTAGTTTTCTCTCTGCTTCCTCAGTTGGAATGCTTTACTTTACATGGGAAAAAAAAACACTGAATGTTACAACACACTGCAGCAGGAGAGCACCTCTGCATGCATGCGTTTACACACCATCAGTTTTCATCTTCTTGCTGCCTGTGCTATCCGGGTATGAGTAGTGACTCCAGCCGTCAGTAGCTGGAGCGTCTCTGCCCCCCTGCTCTCCATGAACAGGACTGATGCTGCGTTTCCTCAAACCCCTTGGACAAAAATAAAAAATACATGCATCACTATAATTAGATGCAGTGCGTACCTGCAGAAAACTCTCAAACTGAGACGTAACTATATTGAATGTCAAGTTAAAAATGCAGTGTGTGTTAGCTCAGGTGTACCTGGGATATCCAAAACCAGCAGAAGCAGAGGTGTAGTGAGGTTTCACCCAGTCGTCCTCTCCCCAAGATTTGGGCGTCTGGCCGAGCTTCTCCTTGTCCTGCTGCTTACCCTGGATGTACTCTGCATATGTCTGGATCCTGTAACTCTCTGCATAGCGGCTGGTGTTCATAGCTGCATGAGCAGACAAAGACATTATAATGTAGCATCAAAATGATTTTGTCCTGTCTGGTGTGTGTATTCAGTGAGGATCTGAAACTCACCTATCTGCACCTGGTCTGTCTGACTTAGGGACACAAATGCTGACGTGTCGTCTATCCATGAAACCTGGATGTTTCCTGAGTGGACAGAGGAGGTAGAAAGTGAGTGATAAACAATGGGTCATACCTATGTGGAGGCAAAATTATCAGGCAAGATCACATCTTACCAAAGGCACTAAAGAGCTGGTAGAGGTCACTCGTCTTCCATTCTTTTGGGAAGGTGACATACAGGACATGGTCTCTTTTAGGTTGCACTGAGAGAAAAGAGGGAAAAACAGCAACAGGTGAGGTGAAGGAGTAGTGACAGTTTTTAATTTAAAGCTAAGGTTAACAAGTGGCTGGTTGATAAATTCAAGCACATGGCAGGGACAAACACAGTTACGTTGATTGTATATTAGGCCTGTGATTTTGTTTTGGTGTTGTCCTGTCCCTTAGGGGTCAAAAATCATTTGATGCAGCTTTAAAAAAAAAAAAAAAAAAAAGGTTCCCTGTGGAGCTCTCTTCTAAACAAACCAATTTGTGTTTACGTTTTATAATTTACATTTACATTAGTCATTAGTTGATTTGATCATTTAAAACAACTTTATATCAGGATTTAGTGGCATTTAGCAGTAAGATAGCAGAGCTGAAACCTCACCCGCATGCCAAGTGTGTACAAATACTACAGTAGCAGACGCAAATTGCCCCTTCTAGAGGCAATATATGTTTTGTCCATTTTTGGTTACTGTAGAACACGGTGGACTCAATGGAAGAGGAGCCGCTGTATGTAGATCAAAACTGCTCTTTTTAAGGTAACAAATACATGACTCTTAGTTTTAGGTGATTGTTGTGAATATTACTTTCTATTTCTGCTCAAAAATCCCCCTAAATGCTATGCACTGGACCTTTAATGTGCATTAACGCCACCAACTGTCATTCAGCTCAACAGCACAGATGCGGCAGCAAGAATGCATATCGTGTGCACAACGCAAACAAGACAGACCTTGCAAAAACACTGCACCATGGTGCTACTAGTGTTCAAAAACTCCACAGGGTACCTTAAAATTTGTGGCAAAACTTCTTAGTATGTAGTTAATGCATCAGTTCTGACATATAGGCATCCGTCATCTTACTCACAATCTGGTCCTGTGATGTTGAGGTAGGGAATGTCTATTATCCTCATCAGGAAAAGCCTTGAGAATAAGAGAATAAGCATTACATATTAAAAACCCCAAACCTTTATAGCAGTTAATAAAAGGAGCAGCAAATACAATACATTTAAGTCCATCTCTTACTTGTTGAAGAAAGGCTCAATTAGTTTGGAGCGAGCAGAGATGTACGCTTTGGGTGGAGTCAAAAAAGAGCCTGTAATGAGAGTGTTGAGCAGACCAAGTCAGACCACATGTATTTAGAGTTTTTATTTTACATTTGCACACAGTATCGGTTTGATTGTGTGTATTACCCAGGTAGTTGGCCATGGAGATGAAACAGAGGCCAGTGATGTAGGCGTCGTACCCCGCCTCGTGGAGCTGTTCCTGGGCTGTGTCATAACTGTGGAAGCCCTCTGCCGTTTCTGAAAGGAACGGTGAAAAGAACAAAAGAAAGTGTTGGCAGGATTTTTTAAAAGTGGTTCAGGAAAATGTTAGTGTATATACTTACCAACTTGTGGTGACTTGAAGGGGCTTTCCTTCAGCTGTTTCTCCAACTCTGCCAGAGAGGTGTTTGTTATCATCTCCTGAAACACAAAGGTAAAATAAAACTCATCTGCTTTAGATTTTCGTAATAGATCTCAGGAGACACAAAATCTTTAACAGTATTCTGGAGGTACTTTAGAGCTACTTGTTTGCTTGGTGCTCTGATCAGTGATGCAACTTGACCAAAGATTCTGCCGCTGCTTTTGGGGTTATCTTATCAAAAAGCCCTAACCAGTTTCCACCTTAAAATGGTTGAGTACCTTTGCATTTTAACTATAACAATGTCCAAATCAGTTAACCTGTAAAGTTTTTTTTTTTTAAACTGAAGATCATTTACCTTAAAAGGTTGAGTTGAAGCCATCAACTTTGTGTCCAGAAGTCTGCAAGTGGATGGATGATCAATAACATGTTGAATAATGAGCAGAAAAGCATCTTTTGTATAAACAAATTTAGCAAAGTAAAGTAATAAATACCTTGGGAAGACACACATTGTGACCTCTTTAAAGTCTTGCAGATCCTGAAGAAAAGAGCATTGACAGAAATAATTCATACATCACATTACTTACTAGCAATAAACTACAATTTCATGAAGCTCAAAATACTCATGTTAGGTATTACCTCTGGCAGAGGGCAGTAGAATTGGTGGATGGTGTGCATCACATCCAACAGCATGTTGTGGCCGACCACAAGTTTACCCTGTGTGACAGATGAAATGGGTTAACGGTACAATTTTTCAAAGCCAAATTATTATAACATAAAAACATGAATTAGCATCAGAGGGATGCAATGTTAATGCAGGCATGTCCAGTAATGAAGCAATGAAACCTGCGTAATGCATTCCAACTGCTAATTAACTGATTTGAAGTATAATTCTAAGGATTATAATGACATTTAACATTTGAAACTTCGAGAAGATTTACAGTTTGAACTAAATTTAAGGAAACTCACAGATTTAGAGATGGCGTGGATAACCCTGGAGAAGCCAACAGCATCATTTAACTCCTCCTGTTTAGGGCAAGAATATTAGAGTAAAAAAACATAGCATCCTTATAGGGAAACGTTGCTGATTTTCAACCATTTTTTTTAAATGAATGTCCATCTTGATCTGATTTTGAAACTCACCTGCTCTCTCTCTTGTTTCTGCTGCTCCCTCTTCTTCCTCTCCTCTTCATCTACTTTGCTGACCTGGATGTAGCGCTCCTTCTGCACACGCAGAGAACTTGTATCAATATTGAACATATTTCACAGAAAAACAAAGGGCAAAATTGGTTGACATAAAATGTGTTTGTACCTTCTCTGTTTCCACAGTTTCCACATGAAGCCCCTTGGGAAACCTGCGAAAACAAGACAAATGTTAATCTTCTTCAATCCAACACAAAAGAACAACAGCAGCAAATGTGTTGCAGGACACTTACTTCCAGTTCAGTGTCTGGTATATTAGCTTTCTCTGAAACCTGGTGAGGAAATATAAGTAGAGATTTAGGAAAAAAAAAATAAATCAAAAAGTACATGATAAATACACATTCTGTGTATTTTGAGAGAGGCGGAAGCTTACCCAGTACATGGCTCCAAGTCCAAAGTCTTATCTGAGTTAGTGAAGAGGGCCTCAACTTTCTCTCTGTGGGGAAACAAAAATGATCAAAACATATAAGGGCACACACTTATGATACCGTCTCCTTCCAGTTTGCACAGAAAACAAGGCTGCCGCCACCATACACAGTCCTAATACACAGCCCTGTCACAACCCACAACTCTTCATACCATCACGGTCTGAAACAAGACCCACAGTACTGCCTTTAGTTTACATGCTTTACACAAAAAGTACTCCTCATGTACTGTAGCACTCACATCACCCTGTTGATGAAGTCTTTATGTTCGTCAGGTACGTGTGCAGGTCCTTTGGAGGAGGATGGGGAGACGTAGGATGGCGTCCCTACACCGTTGGCGTGTTGATTTCTCCTCTCCTCCGTCTGTTCCCTCAGCTGGGCTTCCTCCTCTTGATTTAGGTAAGGGATTCCTTCAAAAACAGTCTCTATGTTATGTCCATGTATTGACCTGAAGATATATGGCAACTCTACACATTCACTGACCTAGATAACTGTTTCATAGTTAATTGCATTAAGTTAGTCCATCACATTAAACTTTGTCATATTTTAAGTCCTCGCTCTGACAAACTACTGAAGATTACAGCAAGACAAGAAAAAAAAATGTTGAGCAGCAGTTAAAGCAATCTGCATTTTTTATAACACAAACATTACCAGCATAAGGAAAAGGTTGAGAGCGACCCGCAACCGTTTCAGCTCTTGCAGGTTCTGCTAAACCTGCATAACCTTTATGTGTACTGTTATGTGGAGGGGTATATGCAAGCAACATCATAACCCTCTACCTACAGCAGACACTGCCATGTTGAAAATAAAGACTGCCAAAGTGTAAAAGTCACATACGTTTCTATAAAGACTAGCCTAATAATCAGACTAAATCACCATTTCATGGGCAGCAATTCAGAAGTCTGGACCCAAGCGAACAAAGACCCACTATCACGAGTCTGAGGGAAGAGCGAGCGGCCCGGAGCCAGCTGTTCGAGTATGTCAGGTGATGACAGCTTTCCTAAACCCAACATTGAGGGTGAGGGACTCTTCACAAGTTTGAGATTCTGGTGCCAAAATGAATCTGTACTGAATTAAAGATGTTTTTTGTACAAAAACAAGTAAAAGTTCAAGTGTTTAATATTATCCTAAGAACATATTCATGCACTGCCTAAATTAACTACAGCATGTAATTAATCAAAGGATATACTAAATAACTGACCATTCACAACAGACTTTCCATAGGTTGAAGTTTGATATGTGGTGCTATGCTATACATCATAAGACAAAAAGTATATTTCACTGTAGTGTACTCACCATGGCAGAACACCTTGTTGAAGTCAAATCCCTGACTAGCCAGGAAGTCAATACTCGAACTCTGAAATTACAAAGATGTTCTTGCATTTTCACAACTTTCAAACAAAAAGCCAACAGACGCATCAACTTTTTACACATGCACAGGTATTTTGAGGAACAATCATCTTTAAACCATCTCATTTCCTGACTGATTGTCAACACTGAAAATGAAATTTCTGTAAATCTTGCCCCTGGACAGAATTTTACAAAGATCTGTTTTCAGAAACTTAAGACACAGACTGTGTGTGTGTGTGTGTGTGTGTGTATATATATATATATATATATGTGTGTGTGTGTGTGTGTGTGTGTGTGTGTGTGTGTGAGAATAAGGTCTTGTCGCCACTAAAAACTCATTTTTCCTCAGTCCACACTGAAGCAATCCGATGACCCCAAGAAGCAACACTGACTTACTTGACAGATGAATTTTACGTCTGGTGATGTCCTGTTGAACGGTTTCGGGAATATGTAAAAATTAAAAGGCTTTGTGATATACCTGAAGAGAGGGGAAAGCAAGAAAGGAGGATTAGTGAAATCACTGCAGCCGCAGGGAATTTATTTTATATAACCTGCTTGCAAGTCATACAAAAGCTAGATCACTTCTGTTAGTTGACAAATGTTTTTGCATCCGACAAAGTTATGCAGGAAGTCTATACAAGCTGTTGCATGTTTGGAACATTTTAAAATGAAATTAAAATATATGTTGTTTCCCATCAAGACATAAATAGGCTGGATTAACCTGATTACTACCTGGCCCTAGTTTATTGTGGGGTACTTGATTAAACCCACAATTTAAGTATAAATCTGGACAAACAATAGCGCAAGGCTAGAGTTTGATGAGGACGGGGCCTCAAATTCTGCTAATAACACAGAGCCCTCCTTTAGGCCTTTAATATGTCAGTTGTGTAATGTGATTGAGTATTGAATGTTTTTATTTAATTAATTAAAATTAGTTACTCCAGGGCTGTTGCATTGCCTATCTGGTAATTCAGCCCTGCTTAAGTCAGGGCATAGTACTTAAAACTAGCACTTTTGATTTGTCAGTGTGAAAGCACATTTATTTTGTCCAGATGCTGAGTCCAAAAACTGTCTCCCAAAGAAATCACAAAAAGTTAGATTCCCTCTGTCCCTGACAATGAACTAAAAATGTCTCAAATGTTACCTTCTTTATATAATAAAGACACCACCTTCATGTGATTACACTCATACTGTACCTGCATCATTTGCCATTTTGATTGTATCCACTAATGTTGTTTATTTGTGTTATGCTTTATTTGTACATGTTTAACTGTACTATATGTATTTTTGCCACAGCGCTGCATTTTTTTAAGCATTGTACATGCTGTAATATTTTATATTTCAGGGTGCCTATTTACATCAGGCAAAGGGACTTCTGGTGAAAACTAGCTCATCAGCTGAGTCTGGTGCATTTTCATTTGTCTAAAAGTGGATTAATGTACATCCCTTCTTAAAAAAAATAAATGAATAAATATGAGCAATGAAGGTGTTGGGAGTCCTTTGGGGGATGATGCGAAAAAGGAAGTCAGGTGAAGAAAGGTTGGCCATTTGTATGTGTATCTACAGCAGCTTCTGTTATTAGTTAAAAAAAGGTGCAGGTATAAAGAGTTTTTCTTCTTCCTGCTTCTGTTTGTTCATGGAATGTGTGATAGTATTATGAGAAAAAAAGTTGTTTTTGTTACCGTTTTGGAAATTACAAACTGAAATCAGCACATAAACCAAAGATGAATATGTATTTGTTTCTCAAATACTCACTTTGACTTTGTCTGGTCGTACTTGAATGTGCATAATCCAAACTGGAACAGCAGAAAGTCCATGGAGTGCTGGTGGACACAGAGATTAAATGAGACAAACAGGAAAGTGGGCTATGGAGGGAAAGCATGGTGCACTGGTGCAGTAATCCATCTATTCTGCTGACCTTTTTTAGCTTCGTGTATCGCTCCTCAGGTGTGTCCAGTCCGTTGGTGAGTGCACTGACATTAGGACCATCGCTTATCCCTAAAAAAAACCCCCAAAAAAACACGTAACGCCTGCCACAATAAACTCGCAACGTTTATTATTTCAACATCAATTCCTGTTAAAACCCTCAACGTTACCTGAAAATTCTCCGTCGATGGCAAGGAAGTCAGCCTCCTCTATTGCGCTGTACACCGTGTTTAAACTGTCTTTATAATCTGAAGAAGAAAGGTAAAGTGTGTTAACATCAGCGTTAGCGTGATGAGAGACGCGTGCTAGCCAGCGGAGGAGCACATAAACCCGCAGCCCTGCAGCTACCTAGCTAGCTACATAGCAACACCAAAAGCAGAGGAACCGGAGAGGCTAGTCCGTTTTAAATACATCTCAGGTCTCTGCTCTGTTGGGCGTTATTAAGATGCTCACAGCGAGATAAAAATAAAGTGAGTAAAATGTAGCTGGCTACTTACTCTGGCGTGTCACCTCCATCCCTGCACAATGACTGAACCCGGCTGACAGCTAACGTTAGCTAGCATACGTCAACTGGCTTTTAACCGTTTTACAAACACTTCCGGTGCCAAAAGACACGAGTGTTTTTGTACAAGCTTTGGCGTTTTAATTGAGATATTTTATATTTATTATTAAAAGTAGCATCCCTTAAAACAAGTATATTAGGTTATTTATTATATTACGCGTTGACTGCGATGTTTGAGAGAGAGAAAGCTGATTTTGAGGTATGTTTTACTTCTCTTCCTTTTGTTGTACTTGATATTTTTGGTTGAAAGTTTGGGTCTAAGTTGCCAAAAATTTATATAAAACCACTCATTCAACTACGCTCACAGAAAAGTTCACCTACAGTAAGAACATGAAAATAAATAAGAAATAAAAAATATACCTTTTCCCGTTTAAATACTGGTTCATATCAATTAATGTCATAAAAGTCATCAAATTATGGAGAACAAACATTTGTGGAAAAAACTGTATTCCTCCTTTCAGTGGCGAAGGAAGTATTTAGGTCCTTTAATCAGGTAAAAGTACTAATATCACAGTGTGAAAATACTCTGTTACAAGTTAAAGTCCTGCATTGTAAAAGTGACTCAAGTAAAAGTAAGTTTATTTGGGAAATTGTACGTTAAGTATTAAAAGTACAAAGTCTGAAAGCAGAAAATCTAAAATAAATAAACAAATAAAAACACCCCCCCTCCAAAAAAAAAAAAAACCCCATAAAAATTATTCATTCTTTATCAAAATAGTTGCCAATTAATTTTCTTTCAATAAACTCATTGATTAATCAACTAATTGTTTCAGCTGTACTTATATAAACTGTTTGGAAGTTTCATTTATAACACAGTATCATTTTTTATAGGCTTCTTCCTGCGTTTTTTCATGCAAAAACCTTAATCCACAAAATAACCAGTGACTAAAGCTTTCAGATAAATGTAGTGAATTAAAAAGCACAATATATCCATCTGAAATGCAATAGAGTAAAAGTGTAAAGTGGCATGAGAAGAAAAGACTCAAGTAAAGTATATGTAGCTCAAATTTGTTCTTAAGTACAGTTGTTACGTTGTAAATGAACGTACTTTTAAAAAAAATGTATTTGTTTTTTACTTGTCTCAGTTGTCTTATGATTTATTGTACTTGGCTGCTGCAAGTTTCCTTTGGACATCAGTGGTAGATGAAGCGGTCTACCGAGATAGGCTATACAGCAAAACTATATCAAAAAATCCATTTACAAACTCTCACACAGCACATGCAGTATAAACCAAGTCTTATTTATCCAGTTGTTTGTTAAGTACTTCCCAAACACATTAACTTTCACTAAAACTGTACAAGCTGATAAAAAAACAGAAATGAAAGCAAAGTGTACCTATACTCTTATCAAAGCCAGATGCTAAATGATTTTTGTGTGGGTTTTTTTCCTCTTTCTTTTCTCTTCGTTTTTTTTTTTTGCAAAAATGCAGGTTTGGGATGTACAGAAGATTTACAAATGGTCATTTTGTGGGTGAAGTATTCCCCTACATAAAAGTAGAATTGCCACAAATACTTCATTGCAACTAAAAGGTAGTTATTAAAAATAAAAGTAATTATTGTGCAAATGTCTCCTTAAATTGTTGGAATATTACAGCATAGTATATTATTCTGCTTTTATCACTGTCAAATATGCCTACATGTTAGAGTATTTTAATGTTGTAGTTTGTCAATGTGGAGACAACTTAAGATACTTTGTATACTACTAGCTAGTTTTATGGGCTAGCAGGCTGTAGCACAGCATCTTATCATAAGCACCATGCTTTTTATGTAAAAAAAAAAAAAAGTAGCTCTTAACTATAAGTGTGAAATAAATGTCGTGGAGTAAGAAGTGCAATATTAACCTTTAAAATGTAGTGGAGTCTATACAGTTATTAGTAGAAGTATCAAGTATAAAATAGAAATAGTACACCAAAACTGTACCCTACAGTACTCAAGTAAATCTGTTTCGTTAAAGTCTATCCAAACTCACTCTGTCTAAGTGTTACGTGCTCTTGTTTTGTGTCATACTTTAATAGCTACATCAAGGCTGAGCAAAACTGAGGAAACATGATGTTTTTAAATGCAAATGTACTGTGACCTCATGCAGGGACAAGAGCTTAAATTTTTAGTCACAAGGGGTAATCTAGAGAAAGAAGGCTACATCAAGAGACCCAGCACATTGATCCTTATACTTCCCATATACACATAATAAAACACATTTATTAATTAATGGTCTCTGCTTTTTATATTCAGGGTCAGAGGAGGCCAGAGCCATCAAATCTGAGACGAAACCAATGAAACAAGGAACAGATGGACAAAATCCATCACAGTCTACCACAATGTAATGTACCTCCACAAACACCATCTTACATATGAGCAGGATTTTTGGCTCTTCCTGCGGATCATGGTTGGATCTGTTGCATTTATGAGTTTAAGTTCTGATGTAATTTAAGGCAGTGTTTCTAAAGTCAGGCTGGCAATCCAGCTGCCACTGAGCAGCAGAGCAGTCCCCGCTATTATTATCTACAGTTTGTATGCTCAGATGAACATAAAAAAGTATTTTTCATTAGAGGATGTCTTCACTGTAATGCAGGGGCGAGACGTTCCCTCCACCAAAATGCAGAGATCGAATTTTAAAAAAGGAGGGACAGGAGGGCTTTTTCTTTTCTTTAATGAAGGGAAACAAGAAAAGCCTTCAGATTTTATGTCTGACGTTTTCTCCTGGGGTGTAATTTTGTAGAATTATATGTTATTTTTTTGACAGTATTTTTACGAATATACAATATAAATTCTTTTCTATAGCCCTCAGATTTACTGTATGTCAATTATAGTGCAACGAACTGCATTCAGTATGCCTTTGTTTTTCATTACTTTGATTATTATTTATTAGTTTATTATCTTGTGGGCTTGGATGTAGACAGGATATGCGCTCCCCCTAGATTATTATGATTATACTCTTTTATGATGACAGGAAGCAGAGAAGAATATAATTACAAAATCTACATCTGAGATCAAAATCATTCCATAAAAGCATCTCACTTTAGAACAGTTTTAGAAAAAAAAAGAAAAAAAATGACGAGAGAGGAAACAAACATCAGGATGACAAAAATATGAGTGACATGGAAAAAAATAGATTATAGCAGAGCACAATGTGGTGACAAACGCTTACATAAGTGATAAATGACGAGGCAAATTAAACAGATTTAATTAAATACGGCTGATGAGTGGAAGTGAGAGTGGGAGGCAGCATTTGTGTGTGTGTGTGTGTGTGTGTGTTTATATGTGTGTGTGTGCTGAACTTTAACAGAGGGCACTTGAATCACAATTGATCCATGGGATGCCTTTATTTTTGAATGACCTTTAGGGTGTCGTTTCACATTTACTGCTGTTGTGGGGTTTTTTTCAGCCCACACACTCGGCGCCACAATCTCAGATGTGTTGCTGAAAACCTGCAAACATATTTAGACAACTTCCTCCTGCTTGTGGTTTTGAGGTCTGTTACACATGTGAACGGACATTTCATAAGCTGAGCTAAACCTGAATGAGTTTATAATTTTTGTGAAAAGCACATCCCCTAAAAGGTTTCCGGCTCTTTTCACCATCAGACATCAGTGTGCTCTTCTTGCGAGTGAGTCAGAGATGAGACACTCACTCTTCCGTGACTCCACATATCCACTATCAGTCTCAGAAAATCAATTTTCCTGTCTGACTTGGGCTCTTTGTTGAGTAGTGTAATTTATATTAACTGAAAAAACTTTAAAACTTTTTAAAGATAGGTGCATTTTATGCCTTTAATGGAGAGGTTCACCTGATTTTGAAGTCTGTCTTAAAGGTCTAGTGTGTAGGATTTAGTGGCATCTAGTGTAACGGTTGCATAACTGAAACTTTTACCTTGTGCCAAGCGTGTAAGAAAACAGTGGTCAGTGCAAAATACAAACGGCCCATTCTTGAGCCATTTTGTGGTTGTCTGTTCTCCGTTAATGTAGAACAACATTGCACAGTCTGTGGAAGAAGACCGGTCCCAATCCCTTCTTCAGACATGTCTGAAGAAAACCTCACACGTGTGGAGGCAATGAATGTTCATGGGAGCCTTCTCTAATGTGCAGACTTTATTTGTTCTTTTGCATCTATTTTGGTTCTGTCCAGCACCTTGTTTTTACGGCTTTTGGATGTGCGCGCTGCTAGAACGTTTTTCAGCAAGATAATCTTCCCAAATCAACATCGCTTTTGAATTTTTAGAGGCCTAAATTCAAATGCCAGAAGTAAAAAGCTAATGAAGAACAACCAACACCACAGTCATATGAGTTTGTGCCACCAGCGTGTGATGACGTTCTGTAGTCTCATTTAGCCACTCGTTCACATCCGCCGTTTTACGACCCACAAAAGCGTCAAACTCTGTGAGTTGGCATTTTTTGTCGTTGAACAACAACAACATGCAAGTCTCCTAAACTTGTGTTAACCGCAGATGTTACTTCAGGCATTTAACCAAAAAAAACATTTAAAAAACCCACTGACTTCGAGAAGAGGGAACCTGGGAGTGCTAAAATGCTAACTCATTGTGAGTTTTCTTTGATTCTTCTGTCACTGATTTTTGCCTAATGTCCATTGTGGATGCATAGCGGTTTCAATTTAAGCATTGGGGTTCAAAATCCAAAGTCTTTATTCTGTGTACATTATATCTTATCATAACTGTTTGTCTGCTGCATTTTAGCAAGGAATCACTGTCTGTGGAAACACAATTTCTTTTTGCACAGAACGCGGACAATAGCTTTTGTCCCCGTCATTTAAATTGAATTTGCTTTAGGAAGGGATCTCTTTGCTGCCAGTATGGACAGCAGGATTCATTACAGCAACCAAAAACGATTTTAACACACATATGGTCATGTCGGTGTAATTTGAAGACAGACTAAAGGATGTGAATCTATCTTTTAATGGACAGTGACAGTGGAGCGATGACAGGAAGTGAGAGAAGAGAGAGAGATGAGGAATGACATTTGAACAAAGGTCCCCAGCTGGACACGAACTAATGCTATCAAAAACACTTTGGCACTAGGAATTAACGTCAGTGTTGTATAGTTAGCACCGTAATATGTGTATATATAGTTTGGTAATATGATGTGCTTTATATAGTTACAACCATTTACCAACCTAGCTCTCATCCAGATTAACCCGCGATGGCTTCGGGGCAAAATGAGCTGTGTGTATGTAGTCATTCCTGTTACAGCTGTCAATCAAGTTCTGTGCACACACCTCATATGACAGTGTCATTATATTTAGCCTGGAGTCCCAACCTGTCCTGCCATGTTGAAATTTAATTGGCCACAGGTTTGTGGTGTTCCTCAAATTATTTTGTGGTGATTTTTATTGCAAACAAATGCATTTAAGAATATGCATTAGGCTTCAAACTGAATTAACATTTTGTTACCTTTGATTATTCAGTCTTACAAAGTGCTCCTGTGAGCCATTTTCTGTCAACCCTAACCTAATCAGTTGTGATGACACCAACTATTCCTCCTACACTTGTAGGCCACACTAAAGTTGTGGTAGCAATTATTATGAGCAATTCTTATCTTATATGTCAGTGAAACAAACATGCTAATTTAAGATTTGCTATTTCTATATCTCTCAAATCTCATCCACATTTTTGAGAAACATTAGCAAATACTGTTGTGTTGTACATATTTTAAATACTTAAGGCAAATTTTAACATCAGACATACTGTCGCTCACCATCATCAAGCATGTATCCCCCTGCTGCCTGGTTTTATTTGCTGTAACACCAGTGTTGGGAAGGTTACTTTTGAAGTGTAGTAGACAGATTACCATGTTAAAAATGTAACATGGATACAAGTTATTTAAATATTTTAATTACTTCATCAAAATAATGTAACTCATTTCATTTGAATACTAAGTGATCACTTTTATAACATTTAAAAAACAAAACAAAACATGGTAATAAGAGTGAAAAATAAATAGGAAATAGGCCAAAAAAAAATTCCTTCACAGTTAGAAGATACAAAGCAACAGAATGACTGTTATGTTCAAGGTATTACATGTTCTTACAATAGGAATATATTTGTAAGTAACTTCTTTGTAATCACCAACATTTTCATTAGTAACTGGTATTTAATTGCATATTTTTTCTCAGTTACTGTAACTGATTACATTAAATTTTTTTTGTAATTTAATTACATGTAAGTTACTCCCCGACACTGTGTGACACAATGCACCATAAACTTTGTTTATTGTGTGTGTTTTTTAAAAAATAAGTCATACAGAACTATATGATACGTTCAATATTTAAAGTGCAGTATAGTATATTATGTACTATAAAAACAAGAAAAACAGAACATGGTGATTAAGAAAAAAACATATAATAATAAAATAAAGAAACCCCCCCAGTAATAAAAAATACATAAAAAACAAAAATAGCATGGTATCAGATAAATGTTTGTAAACACTTAAAAAGACAATTTGCTGGGCAGGGAGAGCTGTATTAAGTGAACATGTCTTATTTTGACTTTTCCTTTTTACGGAACAATGGGCAACTGGATTTTCTCTTTAATGTGATTTTAAAAAGGATTATGTACTTTATAAAAGGTCTTTGGGGAGCTTCTTAATGAGTATTTTATTTTCTCCAATTTGTGAGAGCTGAGTACATCTTTGATCTAGTGAGCAAACGTAGGTGGGTATGCATCTTTCCATTTAAGTAGAGTTCGGTGCCTAATTTGAATGTCACATTGCACCTTTTGAACAAAGCATGTAGCTATGGCATTACAAAATCAGGGTAAGAACCACACAATTTCTAGAACATCATGTTCTTCACACACCCCTTTGTGGAGTGTGGAGTTTTAATGCAAGAAATTTACACCTGAAGATGATATTAACATACAATTATACATCTGTCCATGTGAATACTGAAGTTTAAAAAACTAAATAAATAAAAAAGCAAAACTTCGTAAAGTGTCCATCAGAGTTGAAAATAATCTTTGGTTTAAACATGAATAGCCACCACATGAGGGCGCTTCACGCCACAATTTCTCCATGAGTTGTTATCTGGCTTTTAGACAGCCCCTCCCCTCTCCCCTTTAATACACACACACACACACACACACACACACACACACACACACACACACACACACACACACACACACACACACAAAATGCACACACGTGGATGCTTGAGCTCACTATAAAGGCTCTCTGCTCCCTCATTTTTTTTTCCTTTTTCATCAAAGCACCTCATAGCTTTTACACTCAAAAGTAGCACAATGGGGAAGTCACACACAGGGCCGAGTCAGGAAGTGAATGAAAGAATAAAATTCAGTCAGGGTGAGAGATGAGTGGTGGGATAGAAAGCCAGTAGGTGTGGAGAGGAAAAGGGGGAGCTGCAGTTTATGGTAAGAGCAGACTGAGGGGAAAACCATTATAAGAGAGTGCTCATGTGTGTGTTTGTTTACCGATCTAACAAGTGGGCATATCTGCAATCAGCCTTTTTTTCGAGCACAAAAACATTTTGAAGAGAGGCCGCAGGGGGATAGATTTAGTAAAGAAGGAAAACATGTAAGTAAAAGAGGCAATCAGGAAGGTTGGATGAAGGTCAAAGGGGGCGAGAGGTTTAGAGGCTTATTATGCAGCAGGTGTTTTCAAAAAAAGGACACTTAAAACTGAAGTAGCACGAGTGGAAAAAAGCAAGGAGTGTGGTTGTAATGTGACAGTTAGTGGTTCAATAAACATTTTCTAGGCTGTCACACACATAAAAGCATAGACATACACACACTGAGAGGGGAGCTCACATTTTTTGTTACCAGACAGTCGTGTTATTGCTCTCCTAATCATGCGTGAGATTAGGTGGCAGCACACAAGCAAAAACCTGCTGTTGACACATCGTATTCCATTTCATCACACACATGCGCACACACGCTCTCTGTTTTAACTGGTCCTCAAGTGAATAGAAACTGATTTGCTTTCGGGCCAGATAGAGGAATGAATAAGTGTAGTT
Source organism: Plectropomus leopardus (assembly GCF_026936395.1). Lineage (NCBI taxonomy): Eukaryota > Metazoa > Chordata > Actinopteri > Perciformes > Serranidae > Plectropomus > Plectropomus leopardus. The sequence goes on from NC_142178.1 coordinate 18,191,696, forward strand.
TATCACTCTATAATTGTGGGGTGGGGATGGGAAAGGAACAGAGACGTGGCGGTGAACAGGATAAAAGTTTTTCAGAGTTGTGGAAGTGCAACAGATAAGTAAGAACAAAGAATAAATTGATGGCAATTTAGGAAGAGGAGCTTTGCTGGCTGCCTCTCTCTGGTCTGGTTCTTTGTTTAAAAAGAACTTGTGGGAGGATGAGGGGTTTGACTTGGATGAAAGGGAAGCTGGAGTGAATCTCAGCTGTAGAGACAAGGAGGAGGAAGTCTCTCTCTCAGAGGTGAGGCTCATAGAATGTGTGCCCACCATTTTCCGTCACTAGTGTACAGAAATGGCTTTGCTTTATACTTCTGGGACTCTAAATTTATCTCACATGATCAGAGAAGTGCTGCTAATTCTGAAAATGACTCTTCATCTTCCAGCTATTTCTGGGTTCCCCGTTGTTTGCTGCAGATGCAATTGAGATCTCAAGCCAAACACATATGTGCAGATCCAGAGTCCACGTTTAACTTGGCGAGTTTGGTGCACTGCTCACAGGCACACGAGGATAACAGAGACTCAGCATTAAGTACAAAGGCAGAACACAGGGTGCACAAGAGAGAGCAGACAGTTTATATCACCTCATATAAACTATATACACACAATAAAAAAAAAATACAACATGTGCATCTGAGTTAAAAGGATGAACAAAAAAAATGCAGACTTGAAAAAATACAGGAATATAGATTAAGTAAGATTAATTAAGTAGCAGGTCTGTATGTGACAGTCAGAGCAGTGGCCCTGTAAAGCCTGGAGCGACATCACTTTTCTTGTGCTGCTTTCAGACACCTTGCATAAGCATTTAACCCTTTGAACCTTGACCAAATTGGTGCAATTTCTTTTTAAAACATGGGGAAATTATTAGAATTATTTTTAAAAGTCAGAAAACATAAGGTAGGAAAAAACAATAATTTTAGTTATTATAATTACATTTAAAATTTTGTTACAAATTTACTATAATTTTTAAGCTTTTTTTCCAGGTCATTTCTCAGCTAGCTGCCAGCTCAGCTACCTCCAGAGAACCATGTTGAGAACTGTGTCCACACAACTTATAAACTCTGAACTTCACATACAGCCCCTTTTACAAATAGTTAAATATCAATGTTTAATACAACAGGAGTTTCACGTATTGGTGAACCTTCAGACAATTAACACCTGACTCTGTAGTTCCCTTCAGCTCTACATAGCATTTTAGCAGCCTTCAGCTCATTGGTTTGGTTTTATGGCCCGCATCTTTACTGCTTTGGTTCAGTCTCATCAACGCTGTATCCAGGTGCAGCGGTTTACAGTGAATGATCTCTGAAAACTCAAAAAAAAAACCCACTAGGTAGTACCCCGGACAGATGTCTGGACTACACCCCTAATGTCCTTGGATCCTAGAAACACCCTGCATACATCAGAACTGTGCTGAGCTGTGAATGGATTTTTACTGGAGCCCCCTGACCGTTAGTTATTTTGCAAAAGTGTATATATATATATATATATATATATATATATATATATATATATATCTGAGTTCTGGCAGTGCGACTTCAGTGTCAAGTCTCAAGTCATTCGAGACCTACAATGTGGTGTTAAACCCTAAAATTATTCACAGTCTGGCTTCATTGCGAGAAAGACCCACAGTGACATAACAGGGCCACAGGAGAATTTGACTGCAATATCAAAGCCAAATTAAGAGCCTCACAACTATCTTCAGAAGCAATAGATGTGGCTGGATAACATTTTCTACTGAGCTGTTAAATGCAACATATCAGCTATGGACCACTAAAGCTGTGGTTGTGATGTGTTATGATGCCATATGAGAATAAAGTTTGTTGCCTTTCTGGCATTTAGGTTTTAGCAGTTGTTCTCTCCCTGTGCTACATATGACACAGACGTCGACATGGGGATTTTATTGACTATAACTTCTAATAGAACACATACACAGATGAGCATTTGCACACACACACACACACACACACACACACACACACACACACACACACACACACACACACACACACACACGCAGACCGAGCTGAGCATTGGGTGATGATAATCTCAGCCTGTGATGGCACTCACTGCCACAGTAATTTTATGAATCACTTCCAATTTCCCAGGCCTCTGACTCTGCAAGATAGGAGGCAGTTACCATACAGTTTTCTTAAAAATTGCCTGTGTTATCCTCAATATAATGTCCAATACTATCTCTAGCTGCAAGATACTGTGGGTAGATAAATAGACAGATAGATAGATAGATAGATAGATAGATAGATAGATAGATAGAAAATGAAGCCCATACCCATTTCAAACAGTGACGTATTGCTGTTACACTGTCTTTCATCATTCAGCTGAGACAGAAGGAATGCACTCATGGTTGCTGTCTCTCTTTCACACTTTTTGTATCTTGCACGTACAGGTACACTCACACTGATGCACAGGGTTGGGGAGTAACGGTGTACAAGTAACTAAGTTACATATTTAAAATACAAAAATAGAGTCAGTTTCATTGCACTGTTTTCTTTTGGAATGTTCCAACGAGTCACCATTCTGAGTTTTGAGACTTTTGTTGGACGCCCTATTTCTATTTATTCCTGTCACTTGCTTTGAGAGTACTGTGTCAGGATGTGGAACAAATGATACATGAAGTTGAAATGAGGAGTTTTCTTAACAATACCTCCTAATTCAACCACAGAAAAACCTAAATACGGTGGCAACTGGCTGGAGGGAGATTGGAAGGAAGCTGAAAGTGTCTCTAAATGACCGTCGCTAATAATAGGCTACCTGCTGTTGGCTATATAATATGACAATTCCAGTAAATATCACCATATAAAACATGTGTTTTCTGTTTAAAAAATCCAAATGTAGAGAGACAGAAAGTATGCCCCCTCCTTTTAAGTTGACATGTCTCCAGTTGAGCACACAGCTGAATGGTGGTTTACAATTTTTTTGTTTACGCGACATAACAAAGGTGTGTGTTTAATGGATTCAGTGTGGACAGAGAGCATCACTCACTTGCTGTGATTTCTGTGAAGAACACATTTCCCTTGAACAGATTTATAAAAATCATCACATGACTGGCAGAAGAGATTTAGCCAGGACACTGCTGTGTGTTTTTCGCATGAAAATATAAGACCCAAACAAATGAGCTCAGCATGTTGATTTTGAAGTATCCCAAATGAAACCCAAAGTATTTAGAATATATTAGTTACTTTGAGTAATCTAATGGAATATGTTACAAATTACATTTTAGGGCATATATTCAATAGTCTGTAATGAAATACATTGACCCCCCTCTGTCCTGCAGAGTCCTCTAACTGTTAAATCTGCACTACCGATTCTATCTCGTGTAAAAACAAAAAGATTATCTGAAGTGATTTCAACAAAAACTGGTTGGATAATTCTTTTATTAAAGATAAAATTAATATTGAAAATCGAAACTTAACACAGCCTAATAAAGAACTCGAATCAGCCCAACATGTCAGTCTTTACTGGACTGGATTCTTGTCAGTCATCCTGACAGACGCATTAAAGCTGGTGTTTTGTCAGACTGCTTCAGTAACTACTCAGTTATATGTACTGTGTCTGGAAGATGAAAATTACGAAGTCGTCACCAAAGTTAATTAAAATTAGACAGCCTAAGAAAATGACCTTAGATCTATTTATATATAATTTAATTTCTATCAGTGGGATATGTACCAATTAATACCCTATGTTTAGGATTCCTGGGACTTTTTACTTTATGAATTCACTTGGGTTATTGACAAACATGCTCCCTGGAAAATTTCAAAGGTCAAGGATAGACACCTACACTGGATAAATGCTGAGCTTGTAATACTCTTTAGGCAGAGGAAGCACGCTTGGGCTGAATTCCAGTGTACAAGGGAAAATGCTGATTGGGAAACCTACAGGAAATTAAGAAACATCTCCAAGACCATTAATAACCAGTAATGCTAAATGTGATTAAGACGGTTGAAATATAGACTGTGAAGCTACGATGCGTGTGTGCTTTGGACTGAGATACAAGAGCAGTGGGCCTTGCTTGTTCTTTCACTTCCCTGTTGAGAAAAAGACCAGGAGTCACTAGCTAGCTGCTGTTGGTGACATATATCGTTCAAGATGAGAAATACAGTTCACTGAGAGATTTCACTCAAGACTAAATGTTACTATGACAAACTGTGACTTTCTTGACTCGTAAAATTATCGTGTGATTCATGGCACAATTCTCGCTGTTGACTACCGTATTTTTTTCCCCCTAAAATAAGGTCCCACGGCAGGAAACTGAGAGGCCCTTACTTCACATCTCTATAAAATCCATAACATTCAGGTGTTGTAATCTTGAGACAGCAAACAATAACAGCAAACAAACAAACAATATTTTAGCACTCAGGGGAGGCAGTGATATTTTAAATATATCAGTCCAGCAGTTTTCAAAAGAGTGTGTGGTTTAAAACTGTTGATAAAATTATTACAGTTACACCCTCTGCTTCTGACTCTGCAGCCAAGATTCAAAGTTTAAATGGAGAGCTTTTTTAAGACTATTTCCACTGAGATGAAGTAAAAAAAAGTGTTGCCACTTCATTTAACTGAAAAATGGCTTTCAGGCACCGCTGGATTTAGATTTCTTTCTTGTTCTGACTGGATAGACTTGATGAATTAATCAATTTTTCATCCAAACACAACATTTGAGACAAATTGTAAAATGTAAAAGAACTCCTTTTTTTTAAGCTCATCTCCAGTGATCCATGTTTGTTTAAAAAACAACAGACCCTTTTTTATTTTTCTGAATGAACATATGTATGTGCCACATATATCAGTTCATTTGTATGAATATGTGCAATGATATGTCTGCATTCAGTTTGAATTAATATCTCTAGAAGATATAAGATGCACATTCAAGGAAGTATTAAATGTAGTCTGCGTAGGTTTTTGGGGGGTTCCAATGGACACATTCCCCTAAATATTCAGAACGCGAGCAGATTTAGAGCAGATTTGATTGGCTGACGAGCTTCACATGAGATGCATGAAACTGATCTGTGAGTTTGCACTAGTGTTTAACAGGTTTTTAAATAGAAACACTCCTTCAAAATGTAATAATTCTCAATAATTAATGTGTTAATCTGCCTGGGTCCAGACTCAGGGGGATAGAGTGAAGTTGTAGTGCTAACGCTAGGTTTATACTGGACGCTAAACAGCCAATTTTCCATGGAGCACTGGCTGCTTGCCTTAGGCACCCATGTTGAGCAGTCAGACCATTAACACTGGACACGCCTTGGCCCCGAGCTCCACGGCAGGCTTACGATGTGCAGAGATAGTTTCGGCGCACACTCAGACACACAACCAGAGACACCCAAGCAAGTAGGGACAGAGACACAGGGACACAGCTCTTTGTGTGTTTAGAAAGGAGCAGAGAAGGAGAATCGATTGCTGTCCAGTGCAGAGGAATGTGCTCCCGGTGTGAACGGCCAGGCAACTGCTAACATTAACATACTGGGGCACTTTCACATCCAGTGTGAACCCAGTGTAAGAAAGGGGATGCTATTTAGTCATTTTGCTAACAAAGGAGATGGTATCCCCCACAAATATGTGAACCAGCTAAAATAGCTCTTTAAGCTATCTGGCTCACTTACATAGCTAGATAGCTTTCTTAACAATAGGGCACTACGTTGACACACTTTATTAAGAGGATGTTGACTCCTTCCCTCAAAGGTCATCCCTGTCATAAGAGAGTGGCACAGAAGCTCAAAAAAGAACTGATTAAGAACATGACAAATCCAGATTTTTTTTGTAAGTTATCTGTTGCATTAGATTGCAAAGGTTACCAACTTTTCCTGCAGTTGTGGGCCCAATAACATCCCTTATCCATTTACTACACTTTACCATAAAAAGTCTGACTCCAAATACTCAGCATAAAAGCTTGGACAAATCCCACAGACTGGGAACAACTGGAAACTAACAGTTACTGACTGTATTTACTTTCATGCCCTTCCCATGGCTATATATGAAAGTTGATTCATGCACAGTCGCAGCTCATGCATCATCAAGCTACTGGATATCTGTATGTGATGTAAAATGCCATAAAACTGCTATGAGTCATAGTTTGATAAAGGTACATTCATGTCTAAAGTGCCCCTCAATAATGAGATTCACATCTTTAATTCAAGCCTATGACCTTATTTGGGTTAAGCTAACTTGACCCAGACATTTCCATTGCAGTTTCCTACTCAGAGTATGTTGTTTAATTGGGTAAATGTCAGAATATTGCTTCAAACATCATCACTTTGTCCATTATATGTTCACATTGTGGGGGAGGAAAGTAACCAACTAATCAAGGTGGGTGGGTTTGTGTATGTGTTTGTCAAGAAAAGAGTGACTACACTTTAATGAGTGTATTTGAGCGGTGGTTTAATGAAGCTGGTGTGTACTGACACTCATAAATGTAGAAGTGTACCTTGTGTATGCGATGTTGCTCAATTATCTTCAGCAAGTGCGTGGGCAAAGCATGGGAGTGACACTGACATGAAAACACAGTGCATTATTTATAAAGAACCAGTTGTTGCAGGGAGCTGTATATGAACACACACACATGCTCACACAAGTATGGATGAGTACCTTCCCACACAGTGCATTAGTTGGCCCTCAGGTCTGATACCAGTCAGTCCATCAGTCAGTCACTCAGTTAAAGAGTCACTTTGATGTCAGTCGCTGTCTCAGTTAGCAGTCATACTCACTCGAATGCTTATTTTTTAGCCATCCACGGCTCAAGGGATGGCAGTGTCAGTTGGTCAGCTTGTTGGTCCAGACTCATATCTTAAAAACTAATGGGTGAATTGCTATGAAATTTGGCAAACAGGTGCATGGTCCCAAGAGGATGAATCTTAACAACTTCTGTGATTTCCCTGACTTTAACTCTAGAGCCACCAGCAGGTCAAAGTTTCCATGTATCTTGTGAAATAGCTTACCATCCACATCATGCATTAGAACAAAAAAATTGAAGAGACAAATCATGTTCGTGATCCCCAGAAGATGAATCCTTACAACTTTAGTAAATCCCTGACTTTGCCTCTGACTTTGTCTCTTGCTCTGACTTGTGGTTTCGACTAAAATGACTCAGCTATTTATGGACTGCCATGATATTTTGTGCAGACATTTAAATATTCCTCAGGATGAAATGTAATCACTTTGGTGATCTTTAAACTTGTTCCCTGGCATCATCATTAAAAAAAGTGTTTAGTACATGCCCTACATTCATGCGGTGTAAGAAAAACCAGAAAAACATATTTTCTGACAAGGAAAATTCACGTGAATGTCCCAGTTTGGAAAAACTACTTGTAAGGGTGGCAAAAAATGTATTACAATAGTCATCTTTTATTTAGAAACACGGCAGAACCTAATGCATGGTTGGTTAAATGTAATAAACTTGTTATTAATTTTCATATTGCATGTCAAAATTTTGATTACATGTAACTTGTAATATGGTATTAGATTACAACTGTTAGTTGCTGTCCATGAAGAGTGACCTAGATTAGTTAAATGAGCTACTTATTAGCGTTAGTCAGGTCAAAAAAAATATTGTATACATTTTAGAGAATGAACTGGTGCAGTAATGTAATATAATGCTTGAAACTGTTGTTTAAATGCCCTTAGCAATAAAATACACACATCTTCACACAAAACAAATCTTCTTTGTAGCTACCATGTTGTTTGTTGTGTCGTGTAATGACATGCCAAAGTCGAAAGAACAACCTCCAAACTTTGGAAAAGGGGCTATATGAAGAGCATGTGAATGCAGCATTGATACATGAAAAACAAATGATATTCCTATCATCCTCAATTGTAGTTTGTTTGGTGCTAACTGGCAAATTGTAGCATTCAACAAAGAAAATGTGTTAGCACCAAGCACCACTGTGCCGACATGGCCTGAAGGCACACATTTTTGTGCTTGGAAATTACACAACACCACCGAAAATTGTTGTCAATAAGAGGAAACAGACCAAAAGAGAAACTCAAACCTGCAGTATTAAATGTACTGTGTGAATGCTAAGTCATCTGTAATAAGTGCAGGAAAGAAACACCAAAGCAGTGATTACTTATCATACTTATCATGAGGTAGGAATTAAATAATAATGTGCAACATTACTAGATCACAGAGTACTCATAAATTTGTCAAGTACCATGTGAGACACAGTGATTTAAAAATTCTCGGGTCTTATTACTCCACTTGCAGTTCATGTTTTCTTCACCTCCTCTGCTTCTTTCTCTTCCTCTCTTGCTTTGTCCTCACTCGTGTTGTCAACTTCTCTTGTATCAATCACAGTCCACCTTTTCACGTTGTCTTTTAACTCCAAATCGGTCTGAGTTAGCATCCTCAACTGTCCCCGTGCAAACAGCTTAAACAGCAGTTAAAGCCTGAATCATATGTCTGCATCATGATCATGGTGTATGCTGGTCCCATAGTGAAAATGCATTCTTATAAAGCGAAGGAATTTACATTCTTTCACTTTATGAAAGATAGAGAGTGTGATATAGAGTGGTAATCAGTGTAAGCAGGGGGCTTGCTGTAGAAATGGTCTTGGTCTTCAACTTGCTTGATGAAACTTGACATTTTTCATTTTGATCAAAGAAATACACTGATCAAAGAGTTTTTATTTTTGTAAATCCATTTACAAAAACCTTTGTGGATCTCATCCACGCTTGTCAACATTTTGCATGTAGCTAGGTATATGTATGAAGACAACACCCCCATTTATAATCCCATCTATTCAGCTCTGATTGGTGAATTGTTTCTTCAGCCATAAAAATAAGAGGTCTGGAACCATATAAGCAGTCAGTAACACTTTTGATGAACTTCAAAACAATCAGCAAACGTATGCTGCTTTGTGCCATATTCAGCAGTTTGTGCCATATTCATCTCTAATCATTATAAAACGAAATCCTGTATTGTACTATGATTTCATGATGCACTTTTCAGTATGCAATAGATTAGAAGAGGCATTTCTTAAGTGCCCTATTGTTCAAGGGGTAGATCACCCTCAAACTCAGATACATATTTTTCCTCTTACCTGTAGTGCTGTTTATCAGTCTACATTGTTTTAGTGTGAGTTGTGGGTGTTGGAGATAGAGATGTCTGCCTCCTTAAATATAATGGAACTATATGGCACTCGGCTTGTGGAGCTTAAAGTGGCGATAAATACGTTTGAGCAATGTCTCTTTCCAGAAATCATGACGTGGTTACTCAAGATAATTCACAGACCTTTTTGTGAGCAGTTTAATGTACGACCTATTTTCTATCTACGAAACTTCATCTGCCAACCATATCACTGCGCAAAAGGAAAGGTGCATCGACTAATTGCTCACATAGCACCACTGAGCTAGCTAACGTTACAGCTCAGTCAAGGATGTTTACATCCCGTGCTGTCACATGCACAAGCCTCTCACCCGTGATGAGATGCACGCTTCCTTTTACACTGTGATATGTAATGGAGTTGAAATAGATCATTTCCTTTTCATGGTTCTTTAATTGATATTGTCAGCAAGTAAAATAAGCAAAGAATAAAAGCCAGTGATTAACTGTGGCGTGTTTTCTGTCTCATGGTGGTGTCATCGTGAGCCATCATTGTACCAGTCTGTAAACACCGTGTGTGTCCCTGCATGCATGCACTGTATGCATTCAACCATCATCTCTAGATTGGGCAATAAAAATGTGGTTGACTGGATTATTGCCATTGTCCATCACTTAACACAACCAAGACTACAAGAGCTACAGATACGGTTGGCAGGTGTAGTTTGATAGAAAAAAAATGTTCCTACATGAAACTGCCTAAAACAAGGTCTGTGGATTATCTTAAGTAACAGGGTCATGATTTCTGGAAACAGACATTACTGTTGGGTTTTTCAAATGTATTTTTTAAGCGCTTTTAGCACCACAAGCCAAGGGCCATCTCGTTCGATTATATTTGAGAGAAGGCAGATATAGAGTCCTGCATTAGTTCCGGTACCTGCAGGTACCTAACAGGTGATTTGGTATGTTGTCTATTTTTCATTCAGGGCCAGTTCTGTGTGGGAGAAAAATAACATTTGGGTGATAAGTATTGATATATATATGAGAATAAGAATAATTTGATGTTTAATGTTTTATTTCTCTGACTGCTGACTTCATGTGTCAGCTCTGTATCCTGTGACACCAGAAATATGAGAGCTGCTGCAATTGGGTGTGTTATGGTCACATTAACTGTTGGGATGTGCTGTTCAGTATTATAAAAACAAGCAAAGATATTCATTTAAATTATATGTCCTAAATCACCTCTCTTTTGAAATACATTATTTTAGTTTCACATGTATGAAATGTACAAATCCCACAATAACAATGCAAATCCTATAATCTTATAAAAACAGTGCATTGTTATTGTGTTTTGCAGTTTTGGGTAGGGCTCCAGATATTGTAGAACAAATTGGTCATACGTGCGGGTGAAAGGGCAGGGTGTGGGATTGCAGGTCAGGGTTACAGTTTGGGAGCAGGTCTTGAAGATCAGACCCATGGCGAACATCTTTACAGCTGATATTTCCAACAGCAGCAGCGCACACCAGAACGATTGGGACTGATGAACAGTAGGTAAGAGGGAATTTTTTATTATTTTGTTTTGCAGTGAATTGTTCCTTTAAGTTAAAGCCATGCATTGTACAACACTGAAGTATGATAAAGGCTTAAATCCAAGTACTCTTTGCGCCATGCCTCTGCTGCTTTGTATGGCCATAATTCATCTTGCTCTGTGATGCTGTGTTATGAGTTAGGACAAGCATTCAATAGAAACAATACACAACTGTTTAATGGTGGCAATCAAAAACAGAGGGACATAAAATCTTGCCAAAAATTTAAAAAGAGGAAAAAAATGAATCATTCACACACACACATAAACACACACACAATCACACACACACACACACACACGCACACACACACACACACACACACACACACACACACACTCTTTATCATTTTTAACCACCTTTGAGATAAAAGCCCTTTTGTCAGTATAGAGTAAGCTACATGGAAATAAGATCATCTATCTATCTGTATTTAAACTGAGTGAGAGAAGAGAGAGGAGAGAATTTATGGTAAACCTCACACACACACACACACACACACACACACACACACACACACACACACACACACACAGAGTTAATCTTATGCGGCCTTGTGTTGAGGGAGGATTCAGAGGTAGCTTCAGCCTTGAAGGGAAAGAGAAGGGACGATGAGAGAAAAAAAGGAGGGAAGAAATAAGAAATAATGAGAGGGGGATCATGTGAGGGTTTGGGGCTGTTCTCAGTTTCTAATTTGACAAAAGCAGACACACACAAACACACGCTTAAATCGACGCACACACAAATTTATGTCTTCTTTTTCATCAGATATGCACAAACTAGACATAAAACTTTAATTTCTCCTCGGTGGTTGGTTTATATTTTATTGCAGATTTGCTCTGTGTTTATGCATGTGTGTATATTTAAATGATTGGTGTGTAAATGTGTGATCACTCACGTAAAAGAGTTTGCCACACACACATAGTCAAAGGAAGGATTGATTATGTGCTGTAAACTGACACCCAACACATCGTGGCCTTGACATGCAGCCCGCAGACAAGCAGGAAATGAGATTGTGTTTTACTGGCGTGTCACACAGATGCACACATACAGTATATACACAGTTAACACACACATGCACAGGGGAGGAAAGAATCTAATTTGTATCTGAGAGCTGAAATTCAACATTTGCTCATTAAAACCACTGTCAGAAATTTAATACGATATATAGTGCAAAATTTGTCATCTCACGCACCGTGTAAAAGGGAGAAAATTATCTTGTGCCGATAAATGTGTGTGTGTGTGTGTGTGTGTGTGTGTGTGTGTGTGTGTGTGTGTGTGTGTGTGTGTGTGTGTGTGTTCCTCTTTCTGTGTGGGCTTGGACTGCAACTTCTATAACACAAGATTGTCTTATTTGTTGGCTTCGTGTCACATTGTATTTCAATTTTTAGTGAATGCAACAACGTTTTTGTGAGTTTAATGTGAGCTTGCTGTTTCTTTCAAAGCTATCTCTTTTCCTCACGCAGTCAATTTTTTACATGTCCCCTGCTGCCTAGAACGTTTTACACCAATTTCACTCATGTGAAGGTCTATAAAATGAATCTTTTTGCAGCTAACCATTTTAGAAGGAAATGAAATTAAATGAAATATCCACTTTAGTGAGGATTTCTCTGCTCTGTAGAGATGTTTTCACTAATTCAGGGACAATCAAGATGATGTGTTAAATGACAGAACAGGATTGCATTTTATATCTTCAAAACTAACATCTTTTTCAAACCAGAGATAATTTGGAATCTTTGCATTAAATATATGACTGCAGATTTGCTGTTAAGTTGGAAGAACAATTTATTTATATTTTACACTTTATTTGCTTAACTGTTACAGTAACAAAGGTGACATTAGGTTACCTATTAAGCCTCCCAGTACAGCAAATTGAAAAAAACGGACTTTGTCCCAATAAAATAATTCCCCAAATGGCAATCATTGTCAAACAATTTTGATTTATACCTTCATGTTAACAACAATGACACAATAAAAGGTAGTTTCTAACACTGACATCCCCCATACATTTTCCATCTCTTTAAATAACACACTTAAACTTAAACTGGCTTTTCTACCTGTTGTTCCTCACAAAACTGGTAGCCTATTTGGTGACATGTTCTCCCATTTAGAGCACCGGTAATCCAGATTTGGAAATCTTAAAAGTTTAAATTGGGATCAGGTTGATCCAAATTTACACAAATTTACCATGTATTAGCTGATAGCAAATATACATTTGGATAAGTCCACCATGAGAAGCAAAATGTGGCTCATACTCAGATTACTTGATACAGATTTGTGGATGCACAACTGCAGGCCTATTAATCAAACTGATGCTGTTGTATGCCTGCGGAAAAACATCTCAATCATAAAATTTGTTTGAGTAGGATTTAATAAAGAGGTTTACAAGATGATTGATTTTGATGGTACACCTGTTAATAATGATGCAAAAATGATGACTTAGAAGAGTTTCATGGACAGGACTGCAAAAGTTTAATTTCTTTCAGATTTAAGGCTAGTCTGTGGTATAACTATGAGACCTTAGTTTTACCACATACTTAGTTAAAAATGGTCCTAAAGGGCCAGAAATATAGTCCAGGGTTGTGACATTTTCTGTTAAGCGTAAAGGTTTGTCCCTGACAACAACAACAAGAAAGAGAAATCTCAACTTAAGGTCTGCTTTAGCTTTTTCCAGAACTGTTAACTGCATCTTACCTCTACTTCTATCTTGCAAATTGGTTAGAGCTGTGTTTAAGTACATTTGCAGCATAACACAGCTTAAGCTAGCCTGATATCAGACACAACTGTCAACCTATTACACTTATTACATGTACCTCTCTGAATCCAACATTATTGTTAACATATGTGTAGCAATGCCATCATACTTGGCATACATGCCCGTGCTCATTGTTCATTTGTAACTGAAAAACCGCTGTTTCATTTCACAGTTAACTCGGGGAAGTGAGCTGATTCCAGACTGGACTCAGATTACTTGTACATGTACACATACCAACACAGCTGACTCTGATTCTTCTCCATTGTATAGAATTTTCTTAGTTATCATGGAAATTACTCAGCTGTTGTGATAACTCTATGAAAACTGAGTATGCTCAAGACACAAGATGAAACTGAAAGATATAGGAAAAGCTATATAGTGGACGTTGAGTTGAGATTTTTTTTTTTGTCAGATTTTAAAACGATTCTAATCTGAGGCTAAACTGGAGTCATTTCTGCAAATGTTTTTTTTTTTAAGTCTGGCAGCAGAGCTTCCATTAAGCCGAAGGTAGTTTAATTGAAAACTGACATATGGAAAAGTATAATAGTAAGATATAAATGAAATTGTTGCACTGCTCAATAATGTAATGAATGGACTTTATATTATCACTTCAAGGTACAATTTCAGTTAAAGAACACCAGTTCTCATAAACATGAGGACAATTACAGAGAAAAGATCGCAGCAATGCAGAAATTGAAATACAACACAGCACTGTCAAAGAACAAGAGGCCGAGCTTGCTTGGTTACCAGTTTGCAGCGAAGCATTACATCATCAAAAATGATTATAAATGGAAAAAAAGCACAAGACAGACGATTATTATTACATCCTTGATATCTGCATAGAATGACAAAGATATTAAAAGGAAATATGTTTATTTTAATGCTTTTCATTAAATTGAAGCTGAAATAAAGTCCAGATAATGAAGATGGGTGACAACTGATGGTGTGTAAGAAATCTACAAACTAGAGTTCCTTAAATCCTAATTTTGCAAACAACCGTTTAAATGAATGAATCACAAAAAAGTGAAATGATTATTTGTCTCCCAGCCGATTAAATCACTTCTTATTCTAGTCCACTGGGTACAGACATAACTCACAGCTTGAACCAATAATAGACACACTGACCGGGGCTGGAGGCCCAGGCCTCTCTTAATTATTACACTACTCATGCCTGCGCAGAGCTGGCTGATCTGTAGCCTGTGAGAAAACACACAAATACACACTCAGAGTGCCAGTTTTTAATTCCCCACACACAGTGCAATCCTTGTTCATAAGAGTGGAAGGTGAGCTATACACTATGGGTTCACATGTCCCAGAGTGAGCTGTTTTTCATCCCAGATGAGATGCACAATCCCGGGCATCTCTTCCTCCAGCAGCCCCTCCTCCCATTACCCTCAGAAAACTAGTCCATATATCCTCCTCCTGACATTTATAGCATGAGCTGTAGCACCTTTGTGTACTATCTGGACATATATGTTCTTCATGTTTCTCTCTCCCACATATGCACATACTATACATTCACAGAATCACATTTACAGAGATCTATAAATGATCTCAGGTCAGCAGTAGGTCATGAGCATGAAGATGAAATCCTGCTTGTGGTGTTTCCTATTTGAGATTATTCCTTGCAAATCTATTCATGACCTCCCCATGTGATATTATCTTGTTATCTTTTAGGACCTTCTGTGTGTTTGCTGTTGTAGCCTTGGCACTTATCCATCTAATGAAACAGATCAGACTGTTCTCTTTAACAGCAGGGAATCCAGTTGGGGACAGCAGTCTATAGATTAAAAAATGATTTAAACACCTGTAATATTTTCTAAGGGAGGAAATTGAAGGAAATAATGAATATTTGACTTTTTTGTGCTTAGCTTTTGTCAAATACTCATGCCTTTCTCACATGCTATTTTGGTTTCCTTTTGCCCACAGACTAGCCACAGTAGCTGCTGCCCACCCTCAGAGCAGCCGTCGTAGCAGTTTGTGAACTGGAGCGTGTGCGGCACCACATGTGAGGCTGAGTAGCAGGGTATGAATCTAAAAAAACCTTGAATTTATGTAAATTGTCGAGCACAGAAAGAGATGTGAGTGCTACCTCATGAGCAGATATGCAAATGTGGTGCTTTTGAGTGTCAAATGTGTCAAAGGAAGTCCCAGTCAGTATAGAGAAATGGAATAGGAATGAAATTGTTGGAGGTCTTTAAAGCCGGGCTGCAATAACGAACTGTGCAGCTGCTTAATACACCAGTCCATGTGCAGTGGAGCCAAAGAAAAACTTTAGAAAGCTACACTGGAAAATGAAATTATCATAGCCTATTTTCGATTGGGAGTACGGGTACAGTAATAGCATGTGTTGCACTTTATGAAATCCATTTGAGCAACAGCTGCAAATGTCAAATTGTTATAGCACAATGCAAAGGGCAGATGCATTATCACAGAATGCACATGCAAAAGGCATCAATTTACTCAGAACCAGAACTTTTTCTTCATGTGTTATGTAGTCCTGCCTTTCTGATAGATACAGAGAGACATTAACATACATTTAGAGTCCTGATTCTGGTCACTTGACAAATGTAAGTCCAACATTTGTTTCATCCTTTCTTTCATTTATTGTTTGTTTAATGGCGACCAATACTACTATAATAATTTTAGTATTACTAGAGCTGTCATCACTATCTTTTCTATTTGTTGTATTTATTACTAACAAGAACAAGAGCTTATGAGAAATCAACACAAATGAACAACATAGCTGATAATAATAATAATAATAATTTGCAAATTTGTCTTCTTTCTGTTTTCGTTTTCCTTTTGTCTTTTCGTTTTCCTTTCACTTTAATACTCTCCACATGCACTAAGGGGGGTCTATGTCACCTATTGGAGGATCTGCCACTGCCTCAGTCTTTACCTAAGCTTAACCATCCAGTAGTTATCATGCACAGATAGGGTACATTGATCATTGAATGTAATCTGGAGTTTAGCAGAATCAAGAGTATCAGTATCCTGTCTGACAATACTGTTGAGTCATGCAGGTGGTTTCAATTTTATTTAATGGGGTTTGGAGATCTCTTTCTCTGCTGCCAACCTAATGGAGGTGAATGGATTTCTGTTTGTGCTCGTTGAAACACTGAAAAAAAATCAATTTAAAAAAAGTCACTTTCCTTGGTAGAAACTAGAAAGTATTTCCAATAAAAACTGCTCACAGTGGCATCTGTGGTTTAAGATATTGTTTCAGGAAAGATGTTGCTGTTGATTTTTTTTAATACTTTGAGAGACACAAAGGAAAAATCCAGTTTCTCCACTGTACTGGATGTGTAGGCTGACATCTGAGAGATATTATTTTAAAGGCTGAGAAAATCAAACTATCTGCGTGACAGCGTACCAGTAGTGGTAAGTAAGAAAATATTCTGTTTCTGAGACTTGGGTGGAACAAATGGTAAATAAATATTTTTTCAAACTAGTATGTAACTACTTAATGCTGCTCTGGAAAGAGCTGAAATTGTTGGAGGAATAATTTAGTAAATTTTAGACTCTTGGGATTCCTTCATCGTGGCAGCAAGGCAAAGATCACTGATATCTCTGAAAGATTCTTGGATATTACAATCACAGGACATCTGCTGCTACTAATGCTCTCCCTGAGGAGTTACGCGGACTGCATATTAAGAAATGAGTGATCATGGTGTAGATTATGAAAACACTGAGTTTATATTTAATCATATTCATATCTGTACTAATATTCTGAAGCCTAACATTTAGGTTTGCTGAGACGTTTGTGTTAATAATAGAAAAACATCCATCCACCAAAAACACATTCACAAACAAAGCCATAAAACAGTGACCTTCACCCAAATTCATTCTTGGGATCATGCAGTTTGATTTTATGGTTGAACAATGACCTTTAACCCATCAACCCTCCATGCAAAAGCCTACAATCTCAGAAAGACCCTCTGCACAGCAATAGGAAACTATAAAATAAATAAATTCCTGTGTGTTTTTTATGTTTCTTCACTGTTAAAATGTTAGTAAAACAGCCTGTAGCTGAGTGTTTCATATCCGCTGCCATGCCATTGTATCCAGAACTGAATCCATCTTAATTTTCTCTCTCTCTCTCTGTGTGTGTGTGTGTGTGTGTGTGTGTGTGTGTGTGCGCGCACCAAGGTTTATTGCAATTAGACCAAAAATGTGGTTATACTGGGGCTCCAAGCTAAATTTCACGCAGCTAATAGTTTTATTTTCTCACAATTCCTGTTAGACAAAGGCTCCTTGCAGTTTTGTGTGTGTGTGTGTGTGTGTGTGCGCGCGTGTGTGTGTGTGTGTTTGTGTGTGTGTGTGTGTGTGTGTGCGTGTGTGTGAATGTGTTTGCAAGTACTGTACGGTATGTATGTACGCATTGTTAAGTACAAATCAATAGACAGACATTAATTGATGAGTCCAAGTTGCTAACAATGCATCACTCAAGACACACAAACAATACTCAAAAGACAACAACACATTACAGAACAAGATCATTGATTATTATCTATAGATTTGCACTTTTAGATGCGCAGACATATGCAATATTTGCACACATACAAAAGCACAAACAGAATGGGAGGGCTGATGCTCGACATCCCTTTGAGTGCATGTAATTTTAGTAAAAATACACGCAGCTCCATACAGCATAAGCCTCTTACAACATAATTAACAAACAGCACTCCAGAATAGAATATGATGATACGGCACATTTCTCGAATGTTCCCTCCAAAACACAAAAACAACCGTGTACCATTTAAATAAGCCTAATAAAATGAATAAACACAGAGCGCTGATAAACAGATTTTTGTAACAGAATGCAAAACAATTCCTGTGATCATCGCTGAAGTGTGCTGTAAAGGAAATAGTGTAATCTGAAAAGGAGCTTTTCTTGTGTAGCTTCGGGCTATAATGCATATCCTCTGTGTTTATAGGGCAAGCACACTAATACAACATGACTCCCAGACTGAGGTAGAAGGTGGTTTATATGGCTTTCTGCCTGATCAACCCAAAGTCATAAGGACTTTTCTCTTATTATGTTTCTCCTCTTTTTATTGTCCACAGCGGAAGACTATTGTTGTGATTACTCTGCTGCACTTTAATGTGTTTTCTTTGGGTTTTATTATTTTTTCTTCACTGTGGATTAACATCAGCCTCAGCTCTCCGAAGCGGCATTTTGAAGCTTGAGCTGTGTTCCAGTCGAGCAAGAGGTTTCCGCTGAGGTCCCCACTCAGCGTCTCAGGGCATAGCAAAAAAAAAAGTCAGTATTATGTGATCGCTGTTTCAGTATACCTTCAGTACATTCCTGCAGTGTTACCTGCTTGGTATCCCTATTTCAGGGGAAATAGAGAGAATTTCTTCCTATTAATGCATTGCAACTCGATAAAATCAAAGCTGATAAGAAAGTCAAATTTACTTATGAGGCACAATGCATACATTGAGTCAGTTTCCAAAGTGCTTTACAGAAAGGAAATTATTTATTTTTAAATTACAGTCACAAAATATTTATAGATTCATAGCCTATGGGAAGGTTAGAGGGTAAATGCATTTATACAATACAATATGATACATTAAAAAAATATTTAATGCTGTGGTTGGTAACTTCTATTAAAAAAATTCTATGAAAAAAATGCTGAAACTGTCACTATATTCACACATTTACACAGCTATAAATAAGACAGATAATCAATAATTGCTCTATTGCCTTGTAATGCTTCTGATGGCCTTATTGCAAATGAACAAAAACAACCAAATAAGAACCCAGTATTCTCAAACACAGCTGTCAATCATGCCGATTACTGCCCATGAACTGCTGTCAAATTAGGCAGCATTATTAAATTATGAATCAAGATTCTGTGACTTCATTGCCTCCTCCTCGCCTCAAATGTTTTCAGAAACATATTTTAGTGTACTGTTTAGCTGTAAAATGAGAGAGCTTGTAACACCAGACAGCCATGTTGGAAACAGTCAAGTTAAACCAAAACACCACTCACTGTCCGGTTCACAAACTTTCTCGTTTTACAGCTAAACTGAAATATGTCTCAAAAAAACTTCGAGGTGAAAAACAGGCAATGCCAAAACGTTCTCAAGTCGTCACATATTGCCATGGACTTCTGCGTCTAAATATTATATTTTAGGTGTCCTTCTGCTTTTGCTGTTGATGCTCAAGGATGCCGCCACTGTGATGTCAGTAAATGCACATGGTAGGATGGAGCAGCATGTGGCAACAACAGCACATGGCAACGATATGTCAACAACCGCACATGGCAACGATATGTCAACAAACGCACACTCTGGCAGAGATGGTTAGGGTTAGGCGACACTGTCACGGATGGATAGGATTAGGGCAAGGAGGCACATGGTAAGATGTTGAAAAAAACATTACATACAAACTGGGAGCAAACACCGAACTCCTGCATGAAAGTCTGGAGTTTGTTGGACCTATGCACCACCCCTCCTGCCCACCCTATAGGTAGCCTCGCGCTCCTTATATTACATCATTCCCGGCAGCATTTCAACCTGAAGCCCTCCTGCCACATTCCATGTGCGTGCGACAGGTTCCGTCCAGCCGTGATCTCAAGTGATGCCACCCATGTATGTATGTATGTAACACATGGCGGACACGGCAGGTGCTGTCCGACCATCTGCGGGCATGTAATAACACCGTGACCAGTTCTGTCCATCTGTCTCATGTCCTTCTGGAATATAGTGACAGTTCTCAGGAAATAATAGACGATGTTATTTTTATAGAAGTTATCAAACGATTATACAAAACTCACTGATAAAGGGATCATACCATGAAACACTAATTGAATCTATATAGTGAACTGATTTTAAGATAAAAGTAAAGCCTGCGATGACATAGCTTGTCATCATTTTCTGAAAGATCGTAGACATCATGTTGTCACGATACTGTGAGTCTAGAACTTAAGTTGAAGAATGAGTGACAAGAACCCTTCTGCATTTCTGTCCAACAAACATAAAAGTATCTGCCACTGAACCTTGTTGATAATGCTGAGTTAAATAATGTCTTTTTCTACAGATGTCTTCTAATGGACAGTAAGAATCAAACTGGATTTTTATTTAATCCTGACATCTGCAATGTGAATAAGAACATGATCCTTTTGTAAGTGACTGACTGTAAGCTGTGTCCCAGAATTACTGCACATTAAACTTAACAGTATATTCCTTTGGCAGATAGTATTGAAATAAATTATGTTACCAGATGTGCGTAGACAGGCTGGGACGTTGGAAAGCTTAAAACTTAGTTAGTTTTTCATTTTTCTGCAGCTGTCTCACACTTTTCACATATATAGATTATTGTAATGTTGTCCAGCTGTGAACAGCTTTGTCATCAACTTCATCTTCAGTTTTCACTTGAACTCTGTTATTATCAGTGGAAATTTGGTCACAGGAAAAGTCAAATGACAACTTCAATCAATAGTCAAGGACATAAAAGCAGTATAAAATATACATTAAAAATGATTTTGAGTGAAAGTGAAAAGATTAAGACCAAATACATTTATAGATTCAGTCTTTATAGCCTTGTGTGTCGATATTTCTCTATATTTTGGGCATGCCTAAAGGAAGGAGATTAAACCTTTTTTTCAGACAAAAGTTGTATAATCCAACATGACAGTCAAAAATCAAGAAAATTTCCTACGCATACTTGCATGTTTGAGAATATTTGATTTGTTCCAGTTGCAGTGTCAACATAAATCTGAGTTGAAAGAGTATGAAATATTGAATTAGGACACTGCTTTTCTTAAATATTGTTTCGGCCACTTTGCCTTTATTAGATTGACATACAGCTCACAGGCAATATGGGTAGAGTGGGTCTCCAGTTGTATTACATGGCCAGTTACTTGAACCCCAAGGCCACCGGGCCACCATGAAGGAGGACTTTCTGTAGCCTTGGTGATATCAAGAACCAACCTGCTGTGAAAACACAAATATTAACAGTGTTTAAAGAGAGTTTGGGTAAGCCTGCAAACATTGGCAAATAATAGAAGATCTTTGGAACATTCACACATAGCTGTGATGGTTCCTGCCTCAACTAAACATTTAGTAACCTGTAGGTGTAACTGCCCTCTAGAGAGAGGTGTGTATGTGTGTGGTTTTTGATTTACAGTATTTATATTCACAGAGGAAAAGGTGGGAGCCAAGTCTTTCCAAATATTGCTTTATGAGATTCTGTGTTTTTCTGTGTGGTTGTGTGTGTGGGTGTATGAGGGTAGCCGCAGGTAAACCTCAGGGGAGGGGTTATGCATAGCTAAAAAGCCACTGTAAGCTGAAAGAAAAGTTTCCCTAAATGCTGGTAAAATGCTTAGCCAGGAGTTTGACTGGAGAAAATTATTCACAAAGAAGCCAGTAAGGAGAAATCAAGATACTGGGACAGAACAATTAAAATAACATGAACAGACACAAGAAATTCAAACACAGCGCAGGTGAAAAAGCTTTCCAGATTCAGTCTCATGGCAACATATATTTTCCTTGTAAGCTAATGCTGCGTACCTTTTACCTCGGAAGTTGGAAGTCACACTGTAATCTATTGTACTTGTAAAAAAGACAAGGTCTGCGACAAAAAAGTGTAATGTTACGATCATCCAAGTCAAATGGTACTTCGGAAATTTGAGTTCGCTGACACAGCTGATATACTTTGTGTTGTATTTTAGGCAGATTTTGATGTCAGGGTTGGTGAGGTTCCTCTGACTTTCAGATTCAGAAATCTGACTTTAGAGGGTGTTCCAGTTAAAATGTCCAACTGGGAACTCAGAAAATGACTTCCCAGTTTATATTAAGCATACAACAAAATTCAGAGTTCATTCTTTATTTTAGCAATCAGTGTTAAAAAAAGCAATCTTACCACATAGTCCATTTAGTGGCTGTTCTGAGGCCCTTTAATACAGTGGTACCCACCTTGCGGGTTGTGGGTCTAATCTGAATGAGTTTGTAAAAAAAAAAAACAGACTTTTGAATTTCTGGCTCAGGGCTTTTAATTTGAAGTGCCCTGTTTGTGGTATTACATGGTCTATTACCATGCTGGGACTTTGCAGCATTGTTATATCACTGATCTTGATGCAAAAATATGCACTTTTTTTGGCTGCAGTCTATATATTTACTAAGTTTTAAGTTATTTCACTTTATTCTTCCAATATGTAGTTTTTCATTGCTCTAAACCTACATGTTTACATTTTTGTGAAATTAAATTTAACATGGTAATTTTCTTATGACTAATGACAAAATCTGGACTCCATGGTCAGACCAGTTGGGAACCACTGCTTTAATATAAATACTGAGTATCACTTGTTTGCTGCCACAACGTGTGAAGAAATCCCTCCTTTGTTACAGTTGCTAAGACTTGAAAATCACTGCAGGGGTTGGGGCTCATTTGTGAACATTCAATTAAGACAGTAGCAGTTTGAGTATGAGGCTATTTTATTTGTTTTTAATTAATTGCAATACTGTATAATTTCTCCACAACATCAACACAATCCCACACACCAAGTCTGAGTTATGTCTGTTCTTGTATTCCTTGTTTCGTAGTTATATTAAAAAAGTAGTCACTATTGTGATATCAATTGGTGATGCTTAGCATATACAGAGAGTGATGTTTGAGAGATTAAAGGACAGACTATATTATATTCAAACACTTCCATCAGACAAGTCACAGCCTACAAGCACCCAAATTAGACAAACATAAATTTTGAGCAGAGGAGGTTTCAGATTGTGTTGATTGCCGCTGGGAAGGATTTATTAAGGGCGGAGAACGATGACAGTCTATCGTTGTCCCCCGAAGAAAGGAGCGTTTGGACAGGCTGGATGGGGATTTGCCTGAGGCCCTACTAAGAGACAGAAGGAACAGCTGTCCTTGACACATACACTGCACACAAATATCCGTGCAGCATGCAGACAAAGAGACGTACATGGACACATACATGCACATACACACATGCACAGACTCCAACTTATCCTGTCTATTGTTGCCTAAGGGCATGTTTTATCAGAGAGGGAAGCTTTTCCACAGGACAGGCATAGGAGAAGCCCACAAGGCCGACACACTCATATCACAACCTTACATCTCCTGCACAGCATGACAGGTGAAAAGACCTCATTTGAGTGTCAAATTATGCATGCTTTTCATGAATGCCTTTGTTTGAACGTAACAACTTCAAACTTGTAACATTTTGAAGAGCAAGCCTTTCTTTTCTTTGTCCTCTTGCATGAACTTTCTATAACACTCAGTTCTCTCTCTCTACCTTTCTCTGTTTATTCTATATCTCTATTTAAATAACTCCATAGCTAGAGAATCCTGCAGGACTTGTTAACATAGCAGGTCATTAAATGGACTCATTTAAAACAGACACTGCTTAAATTGTCTGCGAACTGATAAATCAATGTCTCACGCACATGTGTGTGATTGCAAACACACACACACACACACACACACACACACACACACACACACACACACACACACACACACACACACACACACACACAGATACAGGTTCGTGGTGCTGGTGAGTTATAGCAACCATTAGGTTCTCACATTTCCCGCATATTGGCTCCTGTTGTTTCCCCTGAAACTGTTAATTTGTTTCCTCTATCAGTGTTTATACTTACAGTTAAAAACCAAGGAAGATTCAGTTTTTTGTAGCTGGGTGGCTTTTAAGCACGTCAGTGCTGTGCTCGAAAGTTTAAGACATCATAGAGCGAATCTTCACATAACTAGCAGCGTCAGACAGGATTCTGGCACCATGAAAGACAAAGCACACTACAAAAAATATAATCATCTACATTCCAGATGTAACATCCCATACAGTTTGATTCAAATCATCAAAGCCATTTAAGTGACTGAGCTGAAATCTTCAACATTTTAAAAGCCTTCATGAAGTTAGAAACCTGCTGAGGCAGATGTAAGAAATAACTTTATCAGGCATTGCAATATTTGTCAGCATCTGAAAGCAGATCATTAGGAGCTAGTTGGAAAGATTCCAGTCTGAAGGCACAGATCCAGTATAACAGAGACCCAGCCATGAAGCCAAGAGAGTAATCAATTCCTGTTGGTGAAGTGGAATACTTCACCTAATGGGTCCTGATACAAACACAGTTGTTTGTTTCTGGAAAAGGAAGTATTGACCTTTAAGCACACCAGGGCTCAGCATCCACTGACTGACCTGAACTAACTGACAGAAGAATGAAACCAAACTTTAAATTGTTCTCCTAACTGCACGTCCACAAAGATGTTCAGCTGCCTTGACTTTAAGAGCATTTTTTTCAAAATATGGGGGGTCATGACCCACACAAGAAGTTGTGAGATTAATTGGAGAGCACACAAGTTTAGAAAACATGAAAAACAATTGCTACACAAAATTATGTTTGTCTGACTTTAATAGAGACTGCTGCCCCAGAAATTGACACCATAGGTTGTTTGTACAAGCATCTGATGAGGACCTCTATTGACCTTAAAAGAAGACGATGCCCTCTTGTGGCTTATGATGGGAGCAAAGGAGGAAGTCAGATGGCGTATTATAAACATCAAAAAAGTCCACATAGAGCAACACATTCCCATGCCCAACTTGTCCAATACCGATGGTCAGTTGTCCTACATGTCAAACTATGATGCTCTAGGTACCCCTCCAGCGTCAGTTTTGGATGCTCAAGGGTGGCGTATAAATTTACAGCTGTTAACATGCATGGTGTCTTTTCAAAATAAATAGACATGAACAAGTTACCCCCACCCTCCCTATGTGGACTTTCTTGCTCGTCACACTACCGCAGTTGAAGCATCAAAAAAATGCTGCCGTCCAGTGTGTCTCATACCACCACAAAAGCATGCATAACTGCATCACAGTCTGCTGCCGAGGGCCACTGACCAAGTGTCAGTATTTGATGGATTGAAAGTGAGAGTGAAACTCAGAGCTCAAATACATTTTTCACATTTGTGTCCCGTGTGAAACCAAAAGTCAGTGTGGAGTTATTATAAGCTATGTACATACATAGCATAGAATTACGTACTTAATGTCAAATCATCACATCACTTCATCATGTTACGTTGATGCCTAACTGCTGCGTGTGTTCTCTCCGGGGTCTCCGGCTTCCTCCCACACTCCAAAGACATGCAGGTCAGGTTGATTCGTGACTCTAAATTGCCCTTAAGTGTGACTGTGTGCGTGGAAGGTTGTCTGTTTGGGCCCTGCGATAGTCTTGCGACTTGTCCAGGGTGTACCCCACCATATGCCAATGACAGCTGGGATTGTCTCCCCTGCCCCCACGACCCTTGCGAGGACAAGTGGTTATGGAAAATGAATGAATGAATAAATGAATGAATGAATGAATGAATGAAACACCTCTGTGGTTCATACTGTATCTAGAGGGTAGGAACAAACAATGTATGTGGTCATCTTGGAGGACTTGTTGCTTTAATTTAATCTTTTCTTTTTTCTTGCAAGATACTATGTAGTTTTTGCTCTTCAGACCACTAAAAAATTATCAGAATAAAACAGGCTGTAATGTGATTTAAA
Source organism: Plectropomus leopardus (assembly GCF_026936395.1). Classification (NCBI taxonomy): domain Eukaryota; kingdom Metazoa; phylum Chordata; class Actinopteri; order Perciformes; family Serranidae; genus Plectropomus; species Plectropomus leopardus. The sequence goes on from NC_142178.1 coordinate 18,217,649, forward strand.
CTGCAGATATTTACACTACTTTGTATCAAGGGATCAAGTAAAATACAGTGTGGAACCACTGCTCTAGAAAGCCCTAATTGTACTTTTACTTACTTCTCTGCAGTTGGAGAATCCACTGGTGCAGCACCTGAGGATTTAAAAACTGAAGAGTCGGCAAAGTTCTTGGAAAGATTTACTTCCAGATGCTCCTGCTGATGTTGTTTGTAATTAAAAAAAGCTTCAAGCTGATGTGGAAGAATTTATAAAATTACAACTTTCCTCTGACAACCGAGGAATTGTAAGTCCCAGAGTACTAAATATAAATTCACATTTAATCTCGCCAGACCCTAGAAATGTTCTTATCTTGCAGTTCAACAGCTTGAATCACTAAATTACCAAGTTACCCCAAAATATAGTGATTGGGATATGAAAACTGTCTGCAGCATTAAACTCTTCTATAATGCTGACCACCTGGAAAACTTGTGATTGTGTTTTAATAATCTGACAAACTCTTCAATTTGTCAGATTAATAAAACACAATGCACCACTATGTAGGGCAGGGATACTCAACCTGCTTTGCTTGGGGGCCAATCGCAACAGCCTCATATTTCTAGGATTTTAGGAAGTTTCTAGGATTTTGTGATGTTTATAGGATTTATGGACTTTTCTAGGAATTTAGTACGTTTCTAGGATCTTAGAAAATTGCTAGGATTTTAAGATATAGCTGGATTTTGGAATGTTTCTTAGATTTTAGGATGTTTCAAGGATTTTAGGACAGTAGGGGCTTAGCTAGGACCTCTGTTGGGGGGTGCAGTGGATCCTCCATTGACATTTTTTAATAAACAAGCTCTATTTTAATGCTGTTTTCTGCACTCTGTGATCTTATGTATAATAAAAGTACACTAACAGTTCCTAGTGTGAATCACCTAGTTTCATTGTGATTTAGAAAACGGTTGGGGGCCACCCATGCAGATTTTGGCCAGATTAAGTGTGTTAATCATCACTAATGTAGGGTTCTATGAAGAAGGAAAGTGTTGCAGAAAGGAGGTAATAGTGAAAAAAAAGACAGATTAGTCCTTTAAATGAAAGTGAGGCGATAAATGGGTGTCACCTGTGCGAGTGGGCGGGGTCAAACCACCAAACAAACCCGAAAGAAGGGAGCAGAGAAGAGGGAAGAGAGGAGTATTAAATAAAGAAGATATTTACCATCATATCTAGTTTCTGAATGCTGAACCGTCACCCGGAAAGGAGGGCAGAGAGAAATCACACAAGAATGTCAAAGAAAAAGTACATTTGGATGAACGTGAGTGCCAGTTTGTATGCAGAAGCGGCTGGATTTCCCACCTGGGCGGCCATGCGCTGCCAGGCAGAGCACTGATCCCCGGAGTTGCTATGATTGATTCTTTGTTGTGAAATCTTCACCTTTTTCTGCTTGGATTTAACCCGTAACTTTTCCCTTCACTTTGCAGGATATTCTCATTTGCTCAGAGGACTCATTCAAAGTAAGTCTCTGCTTTACTGGTCTCTCCTTTGGCTTCTGGACACAGATTGGCCTTATACACACTGACCTGTTTCTAGACAGTTTGTGAACACAGGAAAGCCTGTTGGCTGCTTGGATTATTTTTTGATTAGATTTCACATGATTCCAATATGATTTAACTTTTAATGCATCAGTTTTGGATCTGTCCATTTGCCATACCTATATGTCGCTGTGTAGTGAGGGAAAATAGTGGACTGCATAAAACTTATTGGGGGAGTGATTATTTTGTATTTTTGAAGAAACACGGAGTAGTTTCTTAAAATGTCGTCTTTCTTAATGTTTTTATTGTTAAAATAATGCCTTTAATTTTACGTCACTTAATTGCCTGCATACTGGTGAATTTTCATGCACCAGTTTATACCTTCTGTGCATCATTTTATGGTGTTAATGCTTTTTAATTTTGTCAAAATCAAACTCCTCTGCTAACTTAATGTTTTATTTTATAACATGTTCTAAATTTTGAGAGAGACATGTCCCCTGTGTCCCATCACAAGGCTAATGTGTCCCACAAGCAGAGAATACATGTGACTCTTTTTGGATATTTGTAATCAGTTGTTATTGTAAACTTTATCAGCAGTCAGTCCCATGTTCACATGCATGAATTATAAAGAATGAAGTGAAATGGATCAAGTCCATTATATAATATGAGTTCAGCATCACATGTTGCCAACATGTGTTATTCCATTAATATATTAAGAGTTAAATTAGTCTACACCATCTTAAATTCCTCATGCTCTGCTTCTCTGAATTATTGATGGTAAAACGAGTCGTACTGATATTTTGAGATATTGGGGTGGGAGGCTGTTGCAGTTTTTTTTTTTTTTTTTTGCAAGTCAAGGGAAGTGTTTAAAGGAAAATAATGCTGGGGATGTTCTCTCTTTTTTAAAAAGTGTAACATAAGGTTCAGCTGTCGCTCCCAACCCAATCATTTTTGTGGAGGCCTTAGCGGGTTGGTTTGTCTTTTGAATTTGGGACAGAATTGTCCCAGAACTCTTCTATCTTGTGTGCAAACTTTACTTTGAATATTTATTTAATATTTAATATCTGCACACATGAAACATATGTATGCGTGATTATAAGACGGTGGGCCCCAGGTGGACAGCTATTCCAAAGGCTTCACCATCTTTCCCACATAGTAGCAATACAAGCAGACTTTGTGGTGGCTTTGCATCTCTTTGTTGTTGTCATGCATGTTTTTATGATTTTGTTTTATTTGTGGTAATTTTATGTACCCTTGTGGTTTTTTGGTCTCTTTGTAGTCATTTTGTGTGTCTTTAAGGTCATTTTGTGTTTTTTTTTTAATTAAAGTTATGTCCTTCTTGGTTGTTTTGTGACTTTCTATATATTTCCTTATTGCCTTTCACATTTCTTTGTAGTTGCTTTGCATCTCTGGGGTAATTATGTGTGTCTTAAAGATCATTTTGTCTCTTTGGGCTACATTTGTTTGGTTTTTGGACATTTGTGACTAGTCAGAGTTTAACTAGTAGTAATGTTGTTTATTTTTGTAGTTTGCATCTCTTTAAGGACATTTTGTGTCTTTTTGGAGTAATTTTGTTTCTCTTTAAGATACTTTTCTGTCTTTTTGTAGTTTCTTTGCATCTCTTTGTGGTAATTTTGTGTCTCTTTAAGGTAATTTTGTGTCTGAGGTATAACTGTGTCTTTGGTGGTCGTTTGTGTCTCTTTGTAGTTCATGTGCATCGCTTTGTGGTTGTTTTGCATCAGTTTGTGGTCATTGTGAGTCTCCTCCTGGTCAATAAATGTTCTGGGCCTGGCCCCGTTGGACATTCAGTAATCCATCCATTCACATAAGTCCACAAGCTACACGCATCCACATGTTGCCTGTTCCTGACTTGCAGGCAGGCAAAATTTAGTTGCATGCATAAATAATATTATGTAGACTTCATTGGTTAATGTGGTCAGATTCATTTTAAAGAGGAGGAAGTTAGATAACTGATTAGTGAAGTTGCAAATGAGCCGGCCTCATTCAAACACACATGCAAACACACACACATACACACACACACACACATGAACACGGACATGCACTCGCACGCACATCCTCTGGTGAATATGGATGAGAGTTGATGCTTCCTAGTGGGATGACAGACTGTGTTCAACCCCCTTTGATCTGTATGGCTGCTCCTGTATCCCCCCACTTCACACACAAACAAACACACTGTCCCTTTGAACCCCAGCCAAGATGGTGGGTCAGGAGCACACAGTGTCCAAATCAGGACAGGAAATGGATCTGGTCCATGTAGAAAACAGCATCAGCAAACTCTTGTTTACATGTTAGAGAGAGAGACGGGGGGAAGAGATGGACACTGAGAGGCAGAGACATGGAGGGGAGGACAAGAGGGGAAAACTAACGGCTGAGGAGAGTGTGATATCTGTCAAGCTTTTCTAGTACTGTTACAGAGATTCTTTGTTGAGGGTTGACAGTAAATGCAGCTAAGTATATTTTGCGCGTATGCACAGCTTGTGTGTGTTTGGGCTGCACTCGTGTGTGCACCGCTGCAAGTGTTTGTGTGTACTTTTCACTCGTGCATCTGTATGTGTCTGTCTGTTGAATAGGCTTCTTGTCATTGACCTAAAAACAGTGTGAGAGCCTGCCAGTGTCGCTTAAATCCTCTTTTCTTCTCCATTCCCCCGGTCTCTGTCTTCTAGTCGGCGCACACACTCGTCTGTGTGTGTGAGCGTTTCCGAGAGTGGTGTGTGTGCGCACGCGTCAGTTGCTGTCTCTATTTAAACATCATACAGACTCACAAATGGCGTTCCTGCCAACAGAGATGAGAGCATACTGTTCACAAAGAGTCTTACTCTCCCACTCTTTCTCTCTCCCACTCTCCTTCTTCAGTCCCTCCTTTATACTTTGAGGTACCCATGGGATATCATTAGTGTTATTACCGTATTGAGATAAATGAGAGCATGCACGTCTCCGTGTGTGTGTGTGTGTGCAAGTTATGTGTGTGTGTGAAGTGCATGATGGAGGTGCTGAGATGCCGCATGTCCAAACCAACCCCAAAGGGTTAGGTGTAATTACAGAGTAAGAGCGATTACAAAAGCGGCTTTCAAGATTTCAAGTGTTTTTTTTCCTGCATCCTTCATTCTCTCTTCCATCAATGTGTGTATAACCGTCTGTGAATGTGTGTGTGTGTGAGTGTGTGTTTCTTTAGCCTTGCTAAAGTTAGAGCGAGGTGCTAGTGTTTTGTCAGCCCCATGAAGGCAGAGTGAGGTTGCATCACCAAATCTCTCCTTAAGGGGTGAGGGTTAAGCATAATTACGGCTGCAGCTTTCATGTTTTCTCTTGCCTCGGCTAGTCTTCGCTGCCACCGCTGGCCTTTCGTTCCGTATCAAAGGAGACTTTGGTCCTCTGGGGGCTGCAGACCCAGACACACATGACACAGATTAACACACACACTCTTCTCACACATACACATTCATCGTGATTTTATTCGGTGATTTGCGTCACTTTGTTTTATTTAATGTTGTAATTAAAATCTTACATGCACACATCAGGATTTCATTTACATTTTAATAATGTTTTTTTTTTTATTCATTTTGAGTTGTGTTCACTTTGGCTTTGGATAAACTCTAATGTAGCTCCAACTGATTTCTATATTTAGGTTCATATATTTTTTTCAGGATCAACTCTATGAGAATATGGAGTGTATCTCATAAACTGTAGATCCTATAATGCAATTATGCTACTGTACAAATTCACTTAGCCTGTAATAGCTGTGAATATAGGCTGTGACGGTTTGCTACAGAACGCTAAGCTATGTTTTTCAAGCTTTCCATCCTTGCAAGGCTCATACCAGTATGCAGGTTACAATGATAACGGTAGCAGATCCACCACAAGAAATTCATAGTAATTTTTGAAACAATGGGGTCCTTTATTTCAGGCGGCTTTTTATCCCTTGCCAGCAACTGTTGATTTCCAAGAGCTTGACAGATTTTCTGTGCCTAGTAATGGTTGCTAAGCTGTGATTGGACAGTTGCTGGTCAGGGGAGGGGTTTAGCAAATGGTCATTTATTAATTTGTATATTTTTCTCATGTCTTGCATTTTGGATTTGACCAAACAACAAAACTGTACAGAGCTGCTTTTCTTTACAGCTTTGTAAACAACAACACATTGTACACAAATGAGGGTGACATTCTAACAGCTGCATGCAGACAGAGGTCAAAAATGACCCAACAATGCCTGACAGGCCTCCCTCTCACCTTCATCTTCCTCTTCTCCCGAGCTGTCAATCATCTTAAACCCTGCACCTGTTAGAATTTCTTTCCGTTTGTCCGTCTGCCGGCCGGCTCGCTCAGCCTGTCCGTCTGTTTCTCAGTCTGTCTCTGTTGGCAAGACGATACTGACTGCAGTGTTGTATTTGTGTGCATGTTGTCTGTATCTTACAGAGAAGAAATACAGTATAGAGTATGACCACCTATGTATAGACATGTATAGTATCATAACATCAATTGTATAACAATAGAGGAAAACATAAATGTTCATATTTTCAGTGACAATATAGGGCTATTTTTGTCTATATTGACATACAGCATTCATGTGTCCCTTTGGGTTATATAGCATATGTATGTAATTCATGACAACATATGGTATATATTCATATACAAGGGTAGCATTGTAATGGCTGTGTGTGTGTATATATATATTTTAAAGATTTGTTTTATTTTTTGGCATTTTGCCTTTTTATTAGATAGGACAGAAGATCAACAGCGTGAAAGGGGGAGAGAGAGGGGATGACATGCAGGAAAGGGCAGCAAGCTAAAGTCCACCGAGCCAACGGACACCCCATGGCTGTGTATTTTGAAATACAGAAATACTTTGTGCAGAAAAAAATGTATTCGTGCCAATCTCTGTACTCGCAATAGGTGGAGTTCGAACCAGAAATTGTTTTGGATTAAACTGGAAAAGGGGGGCGAATGAGATTTAGTTAAACTTGATATTGATATGGCTTGATCTGAAGCGGCTATATATTATTTATTAAAAAAAACTAGGCCCACCTTTACCAGCTGCAACATCTCAGTGATGTACAAATTTGTGCACCAACTGTAATAACATATACCTAATATATATTATTCTGAGGTGGACATGCATAATGAGTACTTTTACTTTTGGCACTTTAGGTATAGATTGTGATGCACTTCTTTTACTAAGATCCTTTTAACTGAGTACCTTGACACTGTATTATTTCTACTTTTACTTTAACCAAAATACCTGGATTCTTTTTCCACCACTACTGGGCAATAAATATATTTGGTTAGGACTTCATAAGTCAGCATAAAGAATACTTTAATGCAGAAAATAATTTTTGATGCTTGCATTTATGTACATGAATAATACATATGAGTACATGTAGGTATTATTTGTGTAAATCCACGGAGATTTGGTGCATAAAAATTACATACGGTACATGTATGACACATACATTATGTAACACTGGATGTTTAAATCCCCTAGACGTATACATGTAAAATTGTCATAAGCACATATGATAATATTACTTCTATACAGGTGCACAGATTTGTTTACTGGCTATGTTCACTTGACTGTTTTAGTTCAGTTTGTTATTCAGATGACACCTCACTCATAATCAAATCAGTCTGTTAACACGATAGGGTAACCCCTTCAGTGTTCCCACATGGTAAGGTCCATAAGATCATGTTTAATTGAGGATACAAGCACATACAATGGCTAAGTCAGAGTCGCAGAACCGTTACAGCATTCTTCATTCTTGAAAGTAACTAAATACATTGACTCAAGGCCTGTAATTAAATACAGTTTTGTGGTACTTTAAATTTATTTGAGAATTTCCATTTTATGCTGCTTTACACTCCTGCTTAACTACATTTATTCAACAGCTGTAATTACTGGTAACATTTTACAAATTTAGATGAATACAATATAAAACTGATATTTAACAACAATCAACTAATAAAACAAAAATTGCTATATGTATAAACATATGTGGTAGTATTTAAAGTTAAAACTAGACCCATATTTACCAGCTGCAACATTAAAGTGATTTACACATTATTGTGTCTTTGGTTATAATCCAGTAAGTGTAACGCATATATAATTCAAAACTGTCTAATAAATACTTTTACTGTCAGTATTTTAAGTATATTTTGATGCTAATGTACTTTTAATCAAGTGAAATTTTGAATTCAGGACTGTTTGAAACAGAGTATTTCTACATGTTGCTAGTTTTACTTTAAAGATCTGAACACTTCTTCAGCCAGTGGCCAGTACATTTTCTACAAGATACAGGAGACATCCACCCTAAAACATTTAACAGCATTTGCAAAAGTGAGTGGAACATTTGTTGTTTCTTATTTCCATAGAAAAATGGCCAGGGGTAGTTTAGTATCTTGATGTGATGTGACATAAATGTGTTTCCTATTTAGGCCTATAGCTGCAGAGAATCTGAAAGTATGACATTTTGTACCAATCTGAGACATCAACAGTAACCATTAGGACTCTACATGGCATTGACATTCACCCATTACAGCGACAAAATCCATTCTATACAAGGAAGAGATACCATTTATAGCCACAGCAGACGGCAATACAGAACACAAACAAGACATGACACATCCTGACTAATGGGGCATCACTCTTACTTTTAAAACACCTGGTCTGGTATCACTATCACACAGGTTTATAGTCCTGTCTGCATGTATGACTCACCGCTGATGGCAAAAACTTAGTTTTCCAGGTGCTGTTGAAAGTCATTCTGTAAGGTTTAAAAAACCTGAATGATAGAGGCAGATGAGGCAGAGTGAGAAAAGAGCTAAAACAGACTGTTACATTAACGCCAGCTGGTGCAAATCACTGTTGTCACAGAGAATACATTTGATGATGCATCTTGACAATTTGATTTAAGATTGTACATTGTTTTCCTTCCTTTTGATTAAAAAAAAAATTCAATTCAGAGAGAATTAGCTGTGTATTCCCATCCCATCTCACAGTGCTCCTCTGTGGATGAAATTTGCTCAGTTGTCATCAGGTGATCTAAGCATGGAATTTGGGGAATTTAGTTGCATGTTTTTATTGTTTAGAAAATGTCAGAATCATATTAAAGCAACTTTAAAATAAAAACACCCACAAAAACAAACAAACAATAACAAAAATCCTGCAAGTTCCAAATATTTTCCAATGTTATCTTGTACGGTGGTGACTGCAGTAATGCGGCCATGAGCGGATTTTGTGACGATGGGCCCCCTGGGCACAGATATGCAAAAGGCCTCAACACCCATAGGAGCAAGACAGACTTTGTGGCGGTTTTGTATCTTTATGTGGTTCAGTTGGTGGTAGTTTTGTGTGTCCTTGTAGTTGTTTCATGTCTCTTTGTTGTTCCTTTGCATGTCTTTTTGGTCTTTATGAGTCTTCACCTTGGTTGGCACATGTTAATTTGAGTAACATTATGCAAATTAAGGCATCAACACAGTCACACATTCTGCCAGAGGCACCATTTTCGGCAGCTATATGCATTTCTTTTAAAGCCATTTGAGGTAGTTCAATTGATCATATTGATTATTGGTAAAACATGAACCATTTTAATTGATTGATTTGGCAGATCCTGTGTTAAGTTAGTATAGAGCACAGACAATGCATTTAAACATTACACTTCTGTTTAATGTATATTTAATGTGTATGACTACAAATTAAGTGTTACGATGCACTAAACATTACAGAAAATGTAATCATATTGAATCAGAAGTACTTGAATCAGCTTGTCTTTAACTGTAGAAACCTCCTCCAGGTTGCCTTTAGTCAACTTAAGACTTATGCTGTGGTTGATTTGGTGACAACAGCAGTTTAGTACTACAGGTCACATAGTTCTTTGAGCAGCAAACACTCGTTGAGCAGCTACTTTGTCAGAAATACAACAGAACAGCAATCTGTTCCCAGCGCAGCCAAGCAAACTCATGTTTTAATAAAGAAGTCAGACACTAATTGGCCTTTTCCCATCATGTCATGAGCCACCGTGATCTGATTTCATGCTGCGCAGTTTCCCACACAACAGCAGGACACACTAACAGGAGTTGGTGAGGAACTGGAGGTGTGTGCCCTGTCGCCTGCAGCTCATCCTCTAACAGCTTACCGTGGCTGCTCCGTCTCGTCCCATTACTCTCTGCAACATTTTAAACTGATCCCTTGTCAAAAAACAAAAATAAATGCTGAAATCAGCGTCGTCCCGTTTTGTAGACCCATTTTTAATGAATGGCTTGTGGTTATAGTGCTAACCTCATTGATAAATTCGAATTTGATTTTGACTGTTCCACAGTAAAAGTCACTGCTGTGTTTCACCAGTTGTAATGTCATGCAGCTGTAGGAAATATTGGGCTTACAGTAGTAGCAGTAACTTAATATAGCGTAAAGAAAAGTGAACAGGAAACAGAGGCTGATTTCGATTAGATACAGAACATTAACTTTACATGCAAGCATTGTTTTCTGTGAAACGGGGGGGTTGAGGCCTATTCCAGCTGACACTGGGTGTGAGTGAGGTACATCCTGGACAGGTCTCCAGAATATCACAGGGCTGACACACACAGACAGACTACCATTCATGCTCACATTACATGCAATCTAGAGTTTCTGTATGTGTTAAGAAAATTCTCCTACTTGTTACGAAAAATAACTTAATAATTTAAAAACGCTCTTGAATCAGCTGCAAGATACATTGTCACAGAGATAAAAACAGCTGTTATTCTGACACCATGGCAAGTTGAATTCTTGGAGATACATGGTTCTCACGGGACAGTATCGCTACAAACATAATAATCTTGAGTATGATGCATTACTATCGAACAAACTACCCAACGGTGTGTAAAGGTTAAAATTAGTACAACCTTAAACATTTGCAGCAGAAATATGCAACGTACACATTAATGCAACAATAATTCAGAACCCTCATATAGAATAGCAAAACCCTGACAGGGAATATTTTACCTTAGAATTAATGCTTTTACTTTCATATTTATTGGTAATACTCACATACTTTTACTTAAGTCCAGCATTAAGGATTTAGGGACATGTGTTGACAGATGTAATATTCAAAGCTATGTTTTTATTAAAGCAATATCACACGAGAGGGAATGCTGTTGTGCTGTATATCATCATGGCTGTGATTCAGTCATAGGCCTACGACAAAATCACAGCAGTGATGATATATAGTATAACAGCACATCCTTTAGTGCAATATTGCTTTTATACAACAGTTCTACAAGCGCCATTTATTTGTTGACAGTAATAAGCGACAACAGATTATGATTTGTTTGTTTATTTAATGATTTTTTTGGCTCCACCGACACAATTTGCTCTGCAACTGCTGGAAAGGACAGCTGTTGCCAGCCAACATATAAACATTTTCCAACACACCAGTTTGCTAATTGGTGAAAACTCAGTCTTCATGTTATGCTCAGAAGCTGCTTTGTATCATTTACTTGTATCTGTGCATTTCTAGTGAAAAAAGAGTCTGTTAACAGACACTTTGGCGGCCTGTGTGATTCAGATGAGTTTGTTTGCTCAGACAATACATCGCTCCAGCGTATGTCCACTCACTGCCATGATCTCCGTCACCTTGAGTCCCGTATTAGACTTTTTCTGTATGGCGGTAGCTCTCAGCTATGGTTGGTGTCAGATGAGTGTGTTCCTGCCTCACTGCACATCCTTGTAACATCTGTGACAGCTGGTTTACTCTCAGTGAACGGCGGTATACCAGAATCCGTTGGTCACAGCTGCTCCCCTCCTGGGCTGCAGGTCAAGGGCTTTTGCGTTAGGCAGAATTTTGCTCAGGTAGTTTTTAAATTATGATACCAGTCAGATGGGATTTCCTCGCTCTTCCAACACTGATACAATCTACGGTAACACTAGATAACTACCAAACAGTGATGTTTACCTAATAAACGGTCTACAAAACCTGTAAAGTGGAGTGATACATGCATAATGAAAAAGTCCCAGTGCTGTTGTACTGTATATCAGCACTCATGGAATTACTCTGCACCGATGAAACTGCTTGGTCGGAACTAACTGTTGTATAATAGTGTATAATCACAGGAAATTAACTATTTTGTTACCTTAAGATGAAGCCTTTATATCTACATACAGAGGGAATTCTCGCCCATGAAATCTGCCATGTTGTTTCTGGGCAAACCAATGAAAAGTTGAATTTTTAGAGTTCATGGTTCTCACAGGACAACCATGCTACAGACATATGAGGAGTTTATAGGATACAATGCATTGCTGTAGATTAAAATACCCATCAGTATATAAAGGGGGTTAAAATGAGCACAGTCTTAAACATCTACAGTGGTAAAATGCAACACACACATTAATTCAGCAATAATTTTTAATCCAGAAACTGACGGGCAATATTTTACTGTATAATTTTCATACTTAAAGTACATTTTACTGAGAATACTAGCATACTTTTACAGATTAAGGCTTTAAATTTAGGACTTTTACTTATAGTTGAGTATTTTCATAATTTGGTATTAGTACTTTTACTTAAGTAAAAGATCTGAACACTTCTTCTACCACTTCTGAATATCAATATATTGAACGGCTATCTTTCTGGAAAAAATACTGACTAGGGATTCACGATATTGGATTTTTTGTCAATATCTGACATCGCCATATATAACAACACGTTTGACTGATTACCGATACAGATATTGATATATCAACTTTTTTCTCACCTAATTTTAGTGATGTTTACGTCTCTTAGAATTAACATCATTTTATGCATATTCTTGTCGTGAAAGCCCACCAGTAGATGGAGACATAAAACACAATGCTTTTTTGTTATATTCATTAATTGAACAAAGTAAGAAAAATACTTCAACTTAGGGTTGACGTTTTGTATATGTTCACTGTGACAGTAAAAAAAATATAAAATTGTATTGTGACATTTAAAGCCAATAACTGCCGATACCCATGATGTGCCAGTATCATTATGCATCCCTAATGCTGACCATGATTTGTATAAAAAATACAAAAAAATTCAGAGAACATGATGTTTTCTCAATCTGGCTGTTTTGACGCAACGCTACCTCCAACAGAACTATGGCATCATGCATATTAGAAAATGGACTGTATTCTAATCGACCTTTTTATCCAGTCAATATTGATCTAATGCTGCATTTATCCCCTGTGGAGAAATTATCCAACAGGTCAGAGGCCAGGTCAAAGGTCATATACTTGCAGCGTCCCTGGAGCAGATCCAAATTATTTAGTATGTCAGTCATGGACACCTCAGGGTTGTCTATTCTATTCTATTCTATTCTATTCCACTCTCTCCAGACAGGAGGAGGGATTTCTGTTCATTTATGATGTCCTTGTTATGTTTCTTTTCTTTTTCTCCCTCACTGACCTCCTTGCCTCTCATCTTCCTCATTCCTTATTCCTCAATCATACAATATGAGGGTCATGAGGGCGCAGTTCACTCCAATGTCAGCCATCACCTACAGCCTTTTAGCGTCAGATTACCGGGTTTAGCCTATATTTAGTCTCCATATCCACTAATGCGACATATGATGTAAGCTGTGAACATACAACCGTGGATTTATGCTATCTGTGGAAAAAAAGGGCAGTTAATTTGAGACTTTGAACAAGAGCCTTTTTTTCTAGATGACAGTACATGAGCATGTTAATATGTGTATTCATCCTTTCATTTCTCTTTCAAGTCATTTATATATCTGCCTCCATGCCTGCGTGAGCGCACGTGTGCACGTGTGTGCCTGTACTAAAGAGGCAGTTAATCTGACCATGTCTGCTGGCAGGACATCAGGTCGCCCCATAGTGCATTTAGGCAAACAGCCAACCTCAAATAACATTGGACTGCTCATTCTGGTGGGACTACAGCACAGCTTTGCCTCCAGGAGGACCTGATGCATCCACCAGCAGCAGCAGCAGCTGGAGTGCAGAGAAACACCCAGAAATGTGGGTTCCCATCACTCCCAAAAAAAAACCAAAACAAAAAAAATCACAGTGTTTCTCTAATGCTTCCCTATGACTGTTTCATTCTCCGGCAGCCTGGATTTCATACCATTTCATCAAGAACTTTCCCAGTTTGGGTTTGATAGTACAGTACTTATCAGGCTATCTCGCTTTCCAAATGGGAAAGCATCTAATCTAAATGACTGTCTGCGGTGCTTCAAGTGCCATGCAACCCTCTCTCCTCTACCGGAACAGCTGGCTGGCGGTCGCTTCAGTTCAGAGGAAGGGGCGACGGATTGAGGGTGATTGAGGCACATATAGAAAGAGAGAGGGGGAGAGAGAAACTGAATTCCAGCGAATTAATCACCGTCTGTTCCACTGTGTGAGTGAGAGAGAGTCAAAGACAGTCAAACAGAGAGAGAGAGAGAGAGAGAGAGGAGGGGGGAGTGGAGCCTGACGCAGTGTGAGAGGCAGAAACTGAGAGGAGAGAGACGGAGAACGAGGGAGACAGCGGCGAGGAGGCAGCACATCACACCAGGCGCCGTTTTGCATCCCAAAAAATCTTGACGCCACACTGGCTGCTTGCTGCCGCTGAGCTCTTTCCCCGGTCACCGCAGAGGAGACACGTGCAAGCTGGGACCAAATCAGTGACAGACAAAGACTAAAAAAAAAAAAAATTAAAAAAATCCAACATCAACACAGCCACACATACTGCCAGAGGCACCGAGCGGACCGTTTTGCTGAGGAAGACCTGCGAGGCGCCTTCCTCCACATCTGGATCAGGTAAAGTGAAAAGCAGACGCGAACATCTTCAGATTGCGCAGGAAGGGCTTCATTTCATGTGCATTTTGCCTTGTGATGGCTGGACTCGCGGTGCGTAGGCAACTTTGAAATAGCAGCAAATACCAGCAGCTCTGGCATTCCTGCGGTTCTGAAATCACCGACTCCAAACCCATCTGTGTGCGTGCGCGTGTGCGTTTGTGTGTGTGCATAGTCGTGATGAATGACGGGAATTTGCTGGTTGGCTATTCCCGGGCAGCCTTGCTTGTCTTATCTCCATCCCGCTGTGTCCATTGATAATGCGGGCGCAGATAGATCCACATTTACATTATCAGCTGCTGAATGTGTGCGGTGCCTGAACGTCCCGTGCTCCGGTCTGTGCAGCCTGTAACTGGGCAACTTTGATCCCAGCCTGTTCAGCATTATGAACATGTCTTAGACGCGTTATAATTTGCGCATATTACGGCTGATCACCTGGTATTAATTGAGTTTTTGTCCCGGGACGGGCTGCAGTGACAAAGACCGGCACGGTTTCACCCTTACACCCGCACCGCAGTCCAGCGGGCTGATCGTTCAGCACCCTGGACAGCGGCTCTGCACACTTCAGGCTGCAGGCAGTGAAACAACTTTTTTTTTCATCTGAGATGTCTTTGAAATGATGTTTTCATCTGTCTGTTCTTGTCAACATGTTTCTTATTTTTGATCTGAGAAGTCTGTGGTAGAAAATACTTTAATACATCAGGCTTAAAACTATACTTCATATTCTAAGCTGCCATGAAAAAAAGATGTGTTTCTCTGGAAGATTTCGGTGAAACTGTGCACAGGTTTTTCTGTGTTAGTCTAAACATGCAGATCCACATACTGCAGAACATCCCACCACAAGTGCTTGTGCATGCAAAAGATTGAGCCTGTACAGGCAGGGGACACATTAAAGGGATACTCCAGTGATTTAGTGTTGTATTTCCATAAAGTTGTCTGACACACATGAATAGATTTTAAAAAAGTAGACAGCTGGGGTTGTGATATCCTGACTCTAAATCCCTGACACTATGTTTCCTGTGATGTGACTGTTTAGCGTCTTTAATTAGACATTATCAGGGTTGTTTTTCAAACTGTGGAAAGCTTCCAAACAGCCAACTGTTTTTTTCACACCCTGTTTAGCACTCCTATTGATGAGTGTACTGAACTTCCTGTGTAAAATAGATGTATTGCTCCTTTAAAGGCCCAGTGTGCAAGATTTAAGGGGATATACTGGCATAAATTGAAAATAAGTATGTTATCTTTAGTGTATAATCACCTGAAAATAAGAATTGTTGTGCTTTCCTTATATCTAAATAGGGAGTGGGTCAAAATTGTGGTGTCCATAAACAAGGACCGTCATGTGTCTAGCCCAGAATGGACAAACCAACCCCAGATAGGTCCATTCACTTTTTTGCGTTGGCCTCTGTAGTTCGAAGATCATATGCGACAAGCAGCATTAGAAAACCACTGATTTGTAACATGAAACTGCCTTTTTCATTGTTTTACTGGTTTAAATCACCAGGTCTGTTTGTGTTGAAGATGCAGAGACCTGCAGAAAATTCGACTCCAGCTTAAAACCTCCTGAACCATAAACGCTGAAGGAATACTAACTGGGAGAAGTTTCAGCGGATCATAATCTGCAATCCTCATTGCTAGACACCACTAAGTCCCCCTAAATCTTATACACTTCAGCTTTAAAGAAAAAAAAACTGAATAGATCAGTGAAGAAACATAATGAATGCAGATGTTTCCATAAAGGGCATGAGGGGGTCACTGAATGGCTTAATGGGCACTGAAATTATGTGAATCCAATGCCCTCACAGTCATCAAATGTCAACCTTACTGAACACCTATGGGAGGTTTTGAAGTCATGTGCTGGATAGAGCCCTCCAAAACCTCCGTCAAAACACCCAAAGGAGGAATATCATTTGGAGGGCTGATGCTCCAGTGGAGCAGAGACTTGTCAAATACATGCCAAGTTGCATGTGGTTGTGGCCAAACTTTATCTTCACCCATTTGTAGGTTTATTATCACTTTTGAATGAAAGTATAAGCCAGTTAAAAATATGGCCATGCAGCAAACGTGCAGTTTTGATGTGCAGTTAAAGCACAGTAGCCCACTGAGTGCACGCGTGTGCCACAGAGTGGCTCAGCCAGTTAAATTTTGGCCACTGTGCCTTCTGCCTCCTGCCTTTTGCCCCACTATCTGTTGTAACGGATGTTGTTGCCACTTTGTCCCATAGGGCATGGACTACTAACAGAGTTTTTCCACTGACTGACTCCAATTGTTGGCTGAGTGCCACAGTGGGAGAGAGGGAAAGAAAATGAAGACAGAAGGATTGATAGAAAGAGAAAGAGAGAGAGAGAGAGAGAGAGAGAGAGAGAAAGAGAGAGAGAGGAGCAGGGTCCCACTCCTCTCACACCATGAATAGACATGAGGTAGTCCCACTAAAACAGAACAGCTTCAGTGACTCATTTTCGGGACATTATGCGTTTGGGCGTGAGAAATGGTTGGCTGGCTCTTTTCAAGGCCAGAGATCCTCAGTCACAGCGAAGTCTTTAGTTGTCCTGGGAATTCATTGATAACTATCTCAGAGGTCGCTCATCTTGCTTTCATCCTGCATTAGTACTGCAGTGCTTGCTGCAGCACACTTTTCCCAGTCTCAAGAGTTGTAAGAGCAGAACAAAGGGGCCTCTAAACCTGCGGTTACTAAACTGCTCTGTTTGATTCTTGAGAGCTAACAACTTATAAAACTAAACAAAATCTCTGTACAAGCAGCAGTGAAAGCTTTTTGTGCTGCCACAGCAGAAATGTCAAACATGGCTGGGCTCTAATAGTTACGTCTGTAATAAGGCAGGTGGCAACATTAAAAATCAGCAGTAATGAAAAGTGACAACTTTAGTATAGAGGAACTGCCAGAATGTCTGCAGGTACAAAATGAATGAAAGGGATGGGTTTAATGTCTGTGGTGTCTTGTCGTTACACCCGGTTGTTGCTCTGACTTCACCTGAAGTTGTAAAGGTTTTCTTTCCTCCGTGTATCGTTTACCGCAGACCCAGGAGTGAGCTATCCATCCATGGTACAGTCTCAGTACCTAGAGGCATAACTGTGGGGCAAGTTCTCCAGGAATACTAAAGAAACACTGCTGTGTAAAGGGAGATCCCTCCTCGCTCTCCAAGCCATTTAGTGCATTTTTCGCTCCTTTAGCTGCCACTGCGAGGGAGCGACATGAAGCGCCTATCTGTTTAAATCCCAGGCTAAATTTCAAAATCAACTCTCATCAGTTATTATTTGTCAAAGCCAACAGAAAGTAGCTCCCCATATTAGGCACGTTGATGCACAGAGAACCGGCAGTATCTCTTGTCACAATGTTGATCTTTGTTGAGAGGGAATACCCCATGGTGTGGAAGCAAATCTGCATGCAGAGTTAACATGGCACCTCCCTGCTGACTGGGTCTGAATGTGAAGACATTTTTCTTTTTTACTCTGCTATTGTTGCAAAATCGACTACTGTTACATTTATTCATTTTCTGTTTTGTGATTGAAATACGATCAGAATACAAATAAGTTGTAAACAAATCTTAGATTAGGTTGCTTGTCATGAGTAATGTAGGCATACACACTCTCACACGCACGCACACACGCACACACGCACACACGCACGCATGCACATTTAAATTCGGTGTAAACATTTTAACACAAGGCAATGCTTGATATCAACACGCACAGCAGCACATACACACATATGTGAACTGAGCTTCTTTACAGGAGGGCGTGAGGGATGTGTAGCAGACATGTGCATGCGCAAAAGTCAGCACATGTGTGCGCTGCAGACACACACTTCCGAGCACAGGATACACACGCTCAAGCGAGCACATGGATTAATAATGTACCATATTCCCTGTCGGAGGCTAGTTAGCATTTCAGGAAGATTGCACTAACACTGGGGAACTGTAATTAGGAAGTTATTGTTGCAACTCACACACACAGATGCACACAACACACACGCGCACACACAGTATGCAAATAGTAAAGGGTTGGGGTGGAGGGTGGGGGCTGCAATTTGTATTTGTGTTTATTAGGATCTCCGTTAGTTGATGCAGATACATCAGCCACTCTTCCTGGGGTCCACACATAAACATAAATAATAACAAGAAGGCATGAGCACATGAAAAAAACAAACCTCCCCCTTACCTGAAAGACACAGGGTGAAAGTACAAATATAGAGGTTGTGTATTTTCACTTCATAATACTTTTTACTTATACTTTACTGCATTTCAGTTGGTTTTATTTGGCAACTAAATTTACCAAGAGTTTAATATTTTGCTAACTTTGTTAATGTTACTTAAAGGTCTAGTGTTTAGCATTTATGAGCATCTATAGACATAAATGATATATAATATTTACAACTATGTCTTCCTTAGTTTATAACTGCCTGAAATATTTTTGTTGCCTTAGAATGAGCTCTTTATATCTACATATGGATTGTTCCTCTTCCACAGAGTCCATCATGTTGTTTCTACAGTAGCCCAAAATGGACATAATCAAACACTGGCTCTTGATAGGGCCATTTGCGTTTTTTTCATTTTTTTCATTTTTGTATCCGCAAGCGTACTTCTCTTTTATGCTTTCACGCGTCTGCAATTTCACTGCGAGATGCCAGAAATCCTACACACTGGACCAAGCCTTTTAGTAATATTTTATTGTTATTGTTATAGAAAACTATGTTTGAGCATAGACTATAACATACAGTATACATAGAAATGGCATAATATATACCAAATTTGAATTCCTGTATTTGAATATTTTGAATACAGAAAATGAAATCTAGAAACAGAATAATAGAGCCCCATAAACCCAGAAAAAATCTCAAATATATGAAATAACATGGACTGACCTTGGTGAGAATAGTCACATTACAGCTTTGGCATTAGCATGCGTTATTATGGATCCCACTGCAAACTGTAAATGGCAGGCGTCAGGGCAAAGAGGTCATAGTTAGGGCTAGAAGCAGCCAATCTTGGATATTCTCTGAGATTTAAGTGTCAAATATGAGAGAAAAAATTGCCAAAAGTACTGCTTATTATTTATTTTGCCCATTATTATTTTTCTTATTTGCTTATTAATATTTTTCCTCAGTCGACATATTATTTTCAGTTTTTGTATAAAGCTGTTGAATGCACGCTGTATAGATGATTTAACCAGAATAGCTGAATAGACCTGTTTGTGTTAATGTCTTATTTCAACGTTTCTAGGACGGCCAAGAATGCACACCAGGGTGTAAATAGCCCTGTTTGTGATTCCACCTCGGGTGCCAATATCATCCTCTTGATAAAAGTTAAAATAACATAAAAATAATTGTTATTTTGTCTGCACTAAATCAATATCTAGTGCACACAAGAGTGATCAGCTATCTTATTTGTGCAAGATAAAAAAGAGAAAAAAAATTAATCCAATGGATTATCTAACCATGTGTCTCTAAGATTTGTGTCCCTACCCCAATATAACAGAGTTGAATGGAAAATAGTTTGTGCTGCTCACAGAGTTGAAAAATTTCATTTTAAAAATTTAACAGTAACATCTGTCATATTCCGAGACGGCACTCCCCCTCAGTAGAAAGCATAAATGAATTTTCATTGTATTAAAGGGGAAGCAGTAATCATGACATCTCAAAACCTGTGCATGACTGGATCCCACTTAATCAGGGTGAACTGTCCCTTTAATATAGTGGGCAGCTTGTGGGCGCAGGTTCATGCTCTCATAACCCTGAGTAAAACCTCATTCTCTGTGCTGAAATGGGGCCTAAACTTCTTTGGCCCAGGGCTCATCAAAATTGGATGGTTTTTTCGTCTGGGAATCCTGGAACCTAAAATCATTCATAGTCTCAAGTTGTAGTTTAACAGTTCCCGAGAACCGGTTTCGTTAACCGAAGCGTTACAGTTTGAAACAATGAGACAAGCGAGCAGTGACCTCATACCTCGTGTTCATAGCGTGAATGATGAATGAGCTTCTTAATGTATGCTGACGCATGTCTTTGCTGATGCCAGTACGCCAGAACCAGCACTAATCCCAACCTAAACTCAGCAAAGGTCTCACACCTTCTCTTTCTCTTTCTATCTCCCTTTCCCAAACACCTTTTCCCTCCTCCCCTCTTTTTCCTCTCATCTCTCGCCATCTTTCTATACCGTCCACAATGCACACACCCTATTCACAGAGCCTGTGTGTGTGTGTGTGTGTGTGTGTGTGTGTGTGTGTGTGTGTGTGTGTGTGTGTGTGTGTGTGTGTGTGTGTGTGTATTGAGTCAGCTAGTTTGTATGCCGGCTGCTGCTATACCAGCCTCTCTCTGGAAATCAAGGAGAGATCGTGGTGTGTATGCTGAGAGAGGAAGAGGAAAAAAGAGCAGGGGGAGGAGAGGAGGCGAAGAGGGCTAGAGGTGATAGAGGCAGAAAGATAGATAGAGAGAGGGATAGGGATGCCACAGGGTGAAATGAAAAGGCAGAGGAAAAAAATAACAAAAGGGTGGGAAAGATGGAGAAAGCGTTCAATGGATGTGCTTTCCTCCCAGCCTCCTCGTCTCTATTCTGTTTCATTACCTCTGCCCTCTGTTCTGCAGACAGCACTGCCTCTGTGGCAGAGGCAGTTTGGAGACACTGTGGCCTGGCTTGAAAAACCCTCTGATGTCCTGCTCTGAGGTGCTCTTCAGGGCTAAGAGGAGAAATCTCTCTGGCTGTCCCATTAACTACTAGAGACTGGACTATTGAAATCGTATTACCTCCCCTGGCTGAGCAGCACATCGGCACTTCCTCCATTTCCCGACAAAGATCTGTCGTTCAAACCCCCAGATACCAGCAACAGGGAGATTGTTTTTTGATTTGTCGCTTGTCTCTTATCTATCAGGCATCTCTCTCTGTTCTCTCCTTTTTGGTGACAAATTTCTTTAGGGTTTGGGCGTCATTTGTATCCCCTTCCTGTTGCTTGAAATATCCTGAGAGCAGCCCTGACAGAGACAATGACAGAGAAGAAGGGCGAGGATAATTCGCTCTGTTATCCAACAGATAACTTTCATATTTTAGGGACAGTTTGAATCCCGAAACATTTTTGCTCCCTGTTCGAAAATCCATTAGTATTTTAATTTAATTTCCAGAAACTCATTTTACAAGCAGTTGACAATGTAATGCTCTGCCCTGTGTACGCGTTTTTGGAAATTTTCCTTCTCTGTTCAGAAAAAAAAAAAAAAATCACAAAACATCTGTGCCATATCATATCTTCCCCCGATAATACTGGTATAATTTTCAATATGATAAGAAAAAGTCATATTATGACAATGGAAATATTTTGACTTGTTGACAAAATGAAACTATGCTGTTAAATTCAATACAATACTACTTCAAATGCTCTCTAGACCAGTAGGTAATTTGGAGCCAGAGTCTGTGCAGTAGCTATCTCCACGGTATCAAGTTCCCACCCGTACACCTGTCCAACCAATCACAAGCAGCTATATTAATTGGAAGCACGCTGATTGGCACACACAGCTGTGATGTTAAACTCACGTTTTATCGCAATTAAATAACAAATCGAAACCAAACTGAGAAAAATAAACACTTGAACAAACATTAGCGTGATAACAACTAGATGGACTGAGAAAAACAAATTGAATTCACTATACGGCTGAAGGCTACCAGCAGTTACCAGCAACTTTTTAAGATGGAATGTTTTTTTGCATGTAACTCTCTTTGACCATTCCATTTAGTTTTTTCTCTTTTGTTTGATATACTAGGCTTTATTGATGATTGGATCTCAAAGTACTTGAAAATGAAAATGCAGTATAATCAAACAGATTATGCAAATATTCTTTTTCCTCAATTGGAGAATAAAAGTGGTGAAAAGTCTCTCCGGTGTTCTCTGGCAGCAATACACCTCTGGTTATTCCTTAAAAGCCTTGTTAAAAGTGGTAAAACATATTATTTGAAAATAGGAACAATAAAGCATAAATCTAATCTTTGTCTTGCTAAAATATGCCAAGCAGCTAAACAGGGTCATGTTAGCTTTAAGTAAGTTAGATGTCACATTTGTCCTTATCAATTTTAAAACACTAGGACTAATGACACTGCATGTGTGAACATCCGGCGACGGCAACCTCTCTGAGCTGCTGCGGCTCACACACTTGCAGCGTTCACATTAACAGCATTGTTGCTGCAGCGCTGCTGTAGAGCTGCCTGCTGTTGTAGAGCTGCCTCCTGCTGTAACTATTGTATTTCCACAATTAACCCTTGATTCACTGCTCATTTATGAATCCATGCAGACTATTGCATTGTCAATAAAATGGTCCTTCAAATGTTTCCCAATGAAGGGTTAAGTAAAACAGATACTTCTCTGTCTCTGTAACAGATACAGATGAATTGTAGTAAAAGGTGATATTATGCCAGTATAATCATCAAAACACCATTTTCACAGTCTTCTTTTGCTGACAACTTTGTGGCGTCCAACAGAAACAATCAAGACACTTCATTTCTTAAGATGTGCTGCGGTTGATCAGCAGCCGTTTCACGCCTGAGTAGTGCTGCTCACACCGGCAGTGTGGCTGCTTCAACTTTTTAACATGGGCACCGAAATACATAACAACTGGTTTCGTGACACATATACACTGCCTAATGCAGGCAGTGTGGTCCGCCCATTACTACTTTTACACTTTTAGCCTCAGTCTTTGATATCATGCATGTAACCATCATGTGCATTTTTAAGACCCTTTGGTGTTCTCTTTTTATAACAAGTTACTCTAAAACATTAAAAGGTCATTCAGAGATTGTTTTCAAGTGACTCATGGAGCTAAATTTTGGCTTATTTGACTAGCTAACTGGTAAAACTCTCAATGTTAGTTGTTATTTCATCGGACAAAATCCACAGTCACAGTCAGAAATGTGAAAAGTTCTTTTTTTTGTTCTTTTTAAACATTTTGAGTGGTAAATCTGCCAGCGTTATTGCTTTAAACTGCAAATGCTGGCGTGCAAGAACAGAAAACTTGACATGGCAACAGTAACTATGGGGGGCAACCAGTTAATAATGGTCAGTTATATAGGAAACTGCAGTATGAGGACAGCATTAAAACCTTGAATCTCTGAGAACACTTTCCCTTTGTCTCTTTCTTGGTGTGTTACATAGACAATCAAAATGAATCTCTCTGGGGCTGAAGCTGCTTTATGTGTCTTTGAGTTACATGTGTGAGCTGGGCAACTACAAAGAGACAAATCGTATTTCTTGTGGTTTCACTCTGTGGAGTCATGTCAAGTTTGTTTATATAGCCCAATATCCTATTCAGTGTCTCAATGGGTTCTCCAGGCCCACAACAGCTCTGAATCCGAGCTTTCTAAAAAGATGAGAGGAAAACCCCAAATTTTACCACATGAAAAATGGAACAAACTTTGAGAGGAAATTTAAGGAGAGATTCTCCCTCTGCCGCAGTATGTATGTCAGCAGCAGAAAAAAAGCTTCAGATGTGTGTGCAGAATGGAGATGTTGTCCGTAAGTTGGATGTTTTTACTTTGTATAAGAGAGTGAAGCAGCTTGTGTAGCCCAGTTTGAATGGAGCTCAGGCAAGAGTTGAGGAAGGGTCAACTTTGCGTTGTTTCAAACTGCACCACCACAGTGGTATAAATAAAGGAATTACTTTTTGTTCCATGATGAAGCGCTGCTTTTTGGATGATGGCAGCCAAAGTTTAGAAGTGTTGTTCACGAAACAGTTTTTAAGGATTTATCAACTAATCAGATGAGATGAAGGGCTGTTTATGAATCAGATTATAAAGCCTTTAAAACACGTTGAGTTACAGCTCCAGTTTTTAAGCTAATACTAAATTATGTGCCATACAAGGGACAAAATCTACATTTTGCCAAGTATTTTTTATTTCTTATGTAGCCTCCTTTTCTTACATGACAATCTACCAGTACAGTAAAATAATATCAAATATTTTCCATTTATTTCAAGAAATAACAAAAAAAAAAAATGGTGGAGTATCTTAAAAGACACCAATATTAGGGCTGGCTAAAATGGCTATAAAACAATCTCACAATATTTTACTACTATATCGCGATACATGATACATATCTTGATTTTTTGGAATCTCCTCTAAACTACAGTAAATTACTAAAATACAAAATGAACTACAGTTACAAATAAAGTAGCTACCGCCATAAAATAAAGTTACATAAACTACTATTAAAATAAAGTTAAATAAAATACTGTTATAATGTCAAATTAAGTAACGTATTAAGTAATGTTATGCTAAAGTCAGACAAAGTATTTTTATAATCAAATAAATCAAGGTTGAACCCATGGTTCTTTTATTTTGAAGGACCCAGATTTTCTCGGCCGGATGTGTTGATGTTTTTGCTTGAGGACTTGAAGCTTCCGTTTGCGTTAACAGAAAGTTGAACTAAAACCTGCAAGTTAACAAACAAACTAATATTTATTTCTGCTGTTAATATGTTTATTTCTGCTGTAAAGTTGGGCATTTTAGCATTGGGGACTCTGGGGATTGAATCAGTTTTGGAGCCAGCCTCAAGTGGCCATTCGAGGAA